>NW_027444143.1:0-10000 GCF_048569485.1 Anomaloglossus baeobatrachus
GAATTCTTTGTGGACGATTTTGAAGAGATTGTGGAAGGTATTATTTATCTGTCATGGAGTCACATTCACTATTTAATCTATAGTAGTATTTACACTGGATACATTATTCTTGATTTTCATTCGCATATGGGGCTTTAAAGTCAGCACATGATTGATAATGATTTGCAAGGAAAAATGTGGAAATGTCCCATGAAGTCAGCTTTCATGGCCTCTTTAAGGGGATTTAGGGGATTTACATTATTGAATGTTTTATTAAATGTTTGTACCACTCAGTTCCTAGGCCAGACCCTAACCAACCAAAACCAGAAGGCCGTCAGATGACCCCTGTGAAGGGAGAGCCGTTAGGAGTGGTGTGTAATTGGCCGCCTTCAGTGGAAGCAGCTCTGCAACGCTGGGGAACGACACAAGCCAAATGTTCGTGTCTCACTGCACTAGACGTGACCGGGAAACCTGTCTATACGCTGACATATGGTACGGTGACCAAGAAAATAGTGTCCTCTACAATGTGTCCGGTCAGGAAAATTTGCTGTCAGTCTTAGGCTAGTTTCACATATTCGGCTTTTCGCCGGTTTGACGGATGTGGCGCATGCCAGTACAGTATGATACAGTACAGTGGCAGCGGCGCAACTTCCGGGTCACATGCTCCGTTCACATGACAGCATGTGACCGGCGCTTGTTGCGCTGCCAGTGTACTGTATACACTGTACTGGCGTGCGCCGCATCCGGAAAACGATGGATGTGTGAAACTAACCTTAGAGCAATGAATTTACTTCTTTCTCTGTTTGAGAGCTTGTGCTGCTGAAGAAATCTAGTTTACTGCATTTGTCTACTAATGCTTCTACTTAAAAGGAATGAGTCTTCAGAAAATGACTGAGCACTACCAAACTCAGGAGCTCGGCTCTCGTAATGAAATATCCAAGGAAGAAAAGCTGGGATATATTGCCGCGCTGCCGTATTAAAAGAAATATCCAGGAGTAGACAAGTGGGGATTTATTTCTCTACAGGTTTCGGAGAGTCCCTCTCCTTAAGGAAATTCACACATCAATTGATATGTGATTTTCCTGAAGAAGCAGAAGGACTCCCCGAAACTTGTAGAGAAACAAATCCCAACTTGTCTACTCCTGCATATTTTTTTTAATATGGCAGCGCGGCAATATCACACAGCTTTTCTTCCTTTGATATTTCTGATCTACACGTGGGGCTGCTGCAGCCGTATACCGTGCCATATCAGTTGGTTGTGACTCACACAACCCTGGTTGTCTCTATAATTCTCAGATAAGACCCTAATTTTGCACTTTTTTGTCCTCCAGCTCACAGTTCTTGTAATGAGCAGTTGGACGCCCGGACGGGCTCGACTCATGTGCAGAGCATAGTGGAAGTCAATGGGGGACTGTGAAAATGCTTGAGTTCTCCATTGACTTCTTCCATTATACTCAGTATACAAGCCGAGCGTCCAACTGCTCATTACGAGTATTGAACACCAGAGTATGGTACTGCTCACTATCACTAAAAATATATATATTTTTTTTAAATCAGGCTTTTCTGTTTAAATGTACTTTTCAAAAAAGGTTTGGAATTTTTTTTTTTTTTTTTATCGCAATCTGTAGTGAAAAGAGAAAAAAATCTTCA
This sequence comes from Anomaloglossus baeobatrachus, assembly GCF_048569485.1. Taxonomy (NCBI): domain Eukaryota; kingdom Metazoa; phylum Chordata; class Amphibia; order Anura; family Aromobatidae; genus Anomaloglossus; species Anomaloglossus baeobatrachus. Next base: position 1,630 of record NW_027444143.1, read on the forward strand.
TGGTTCATTTTTCGTAAGCCTTAATATCATGAGTCCGGATTACAGTGGCTGGTAACACCTCTATACACAGCTAAAAACCTTGAAGTACAAAACACACTGGTTTGTCACAGCTCCCCTGCTCCTCCTCCCTTCACAATGCTCTTTGCACATGCTCAGTAGATGCTTCAATATAAAGTATAGGGTATGAGTTGTCTGTTGTTGTTAATATACTGGTGGGTTTCCTAACAGCACAGGAAGTTAGAGGCTAATGAATCCCTAGTGGCAAGAAGGAAAAATGCAAGTTTTCTTTTTTTTTTTTCCTTAAATGTAGCGCCTGATTTGAAGTATAAAAAAACCCCTTACCTCCCTAAAAACACCCAGTAAAACACAATGTAAGGAAGCTGCAATTTATTACAACTTTTTATCAGATAAGCCAGTAAACCACCACAAAAAATGACCATGATACACAGCAATGTAAAGACGACATTGTTGTGCAGATGTTCCATTTTGTATCACTTCTTTCTACTGCTTCAGGGTTTGGAAACCATAAAGTGGTTAAGAGAAGGAACCTGTTCTTTCTTCGGGTTGCTTCGTTTGGAAGCCAAGCGCTCTATACCATGGGTTTACATGAGCGACCTCACGTCTGCTCCTTCAGAATCTCGCGCATGCGCAGTTACCATTCTCGCCGCCTTCTCATCCTGGTATTTACCTGTCTGCTACTGACACGCGGTGCGCATGACAGGAGCCACGGGAGTCTTCTGAGCATGTGCAGTGCGCGTCAGAAGCCGACAAGTAAACACCATGATGAAAAGGCGGCGAGAATGCTAACTGCGCATGCGCGAGACTCTGTAGGAGCAGACGTGAAGTCGCTCATGTAAATCCATGTTATCACGTCCACAGGAGCGCGATACCATGGAAAGTATGTAAACGCCTACAGGACGATGTGACGTCCATGGGGCTAGAGACCTGCTCATTTACATACGGTATATGTAAGTAATAAAATGTATTTTATTACTTTCATATTACACAATATTATAACACAAGGATGGGTAGGAAGGGGTTACTAGCTCACACAGGCTGCTGCTTGTAGGTTATAACGCTTTTTTGACCTGACAGGTTCCCTTTAAGTATTTTTACTTTGGCGGACTCTTAAAGGGAACCTGTCACCACTTTTTTGGCCTATAAGCTGCGGCCACCACCGCCGGGCTCTTATATACAGCATTCTAACATGCTGTATATAAGAGCCCAGGCCGGGGGTATAACCTAAAAATCACTTTATAATACTTACCTAACGGTCGCGCAATGGGCCTTATGGGCGTCTCCGTTGTCCGGTGTCTCCTCCCCCCCCCCTTTCGGCCATCTTTGTCCTTTTTCTGAAGTCTGTGTGCATGACGCTGCCATGTCATACACACTCGCCGGTCCTGCGCAGGCACACTACAATACTTTGCTCGGGACCTGTATGCCGGCGAGGGTGTATGATGTCGGACCCGTCATGCACCACGGCTAGAGATGGAGAACAAAGATGGCCAAAAGAGACGGCGCCGGGACCGGACAACAGAGACGCCCATATGGCCCACCGTGCGACCATTAGGTAAGTATTATAAAGTGTTTGTTATACCCCCGGCCTGGGCTCTTATATACAGCATGCTATAGAATGCTGTGAGCCCGGTGGTGGTGTCCGCAGCTTATAGGCCGAAACAGTGGTTACAGGTTCCCTTTAAAGATGCTGTGAGTACTTAGTCCTATTCTGTGTGCCTGCAGCCACCACGAGGGGGAGCTCTCGCTGCCAACTGATTTGTTTTTGCTCCACGTACACGTGGTGTATGGTTCAGATTTTGTTAAGATAACTTTTTATATTTCAGGAAAATTGTGGACCAGAAGCGTGAGACTGGCTTACACCCTCCTTAACAAACTGGGGACCAAAAATGAGCAGGGGCTGAAGCCGGGTGATAGGGTAAATTCCTATTTTTCTTTTATATTTGCATGTATTTAATGTAATTTTTTGTTTTGATGCTTTTTTAAACATTTAATTAGATTACCTGTATATAAGTGACATATAATATGTAAATTTGCCCCATCTAAGCGTTTCTTAACATGTGTTCTCAATCTCTGCTGGAGGATTCATCCGAAAAATAAGTGGAAAAATGACAACCTATTACAATCAATATGGAGTGACCTTTGGATTTCACAGATGACGGACCCTTCTCAGCTTTAGATTTTATTATCTGCGTATAAATGACTTATGTAAATTTAGCTCCCTTTAAGCTTTTGACAACACCAATCTCTGTGGAATAAAAAACTAAAACTTTGATATCTTTAATTAAGCTCTATATGGTCCATCGGTGACATTTGGATTTGTTCATTTACTGATCCTTCATACTTTGGGTGCAAGCTCATAGATATAACTTCCTATGGAAAATCATTCCTTTTGAAGTGAATAAATCCTTATTTAACACAATAGAAGAGAAACTGTCATTTTAATTTTTATTTTGTGAATCAATACCGTGCACGAAAATTGCAAGTTTTGTAATCTATCTTATCAGAGGAATCTGCTTATTTTTCTGATTTTTTGCCGAGATTCTGATGTAGAATGGTGGTTCTGACAGGCGTCATCATCTGGACATGATTGAATTAGGTCCTGATGATGTTAACTCTTTGGTGTCTATCATGCCGCTGTCAGTAGCAAACGTGGCATATAGCAGTTTGTGAGAGGGAGTGGGCTCCTTTTCCCACCCCTCCGGCAACCCCACGATATGATCACGGGGGAGTCAATGCTTATATTGGCAGCTGGAGATAAAATGATCACCTCCAGGTTTTTCATGTACGGTGGCCTGTTAGACTCAGCCAGAAGCATAGTCTAACAGGTAATCTGTCAGTGTAAGGGATCGTGCGCACGTTGCGTAATTCCATGCATTTATGCTGCGTATTGCACTGCAGCATAAATGCATGCGTCCTGTGTTCCCTGCAGAATCTATGAAGATTGTGCATGAAATGTGCGCACGTTGCTTTTATGAATGCAGTGATTTGGGTGCTGAAATTTTGACCCCAATCCGTGCGTTCATAAAATCATCATGTCAATTATTTCTGCGTTCTGGGTGCAGCTGCCACTCTGTCTATGGGAGGGCAGCAGCCATAGTGCATGAAATCTGCTTTTTTCTACAAAAAAACTGCATCCATTATGCAGTGTTTCTGCAGCGATTTGAAGTGTACATGTCGCGGGCGGGGAGGGCGTTGCGCTCACCACGCTCTGGTCCGGCGCTGCTGCTGCTGCTCGGTGGCTCGAGCGGTGGGCCGAGCGGTGGGCCGGATCCGGGGACTCGAGCAGCGCTCCTCGCCCATGAGTGAAAGGGGTGGTTTGGTTTGGGAATGTAGTCCATTACGCCACCCACGGTTTGTGGTGATAATGGGACACCACCGCTGCTCTGGACGGGGATCCCGGGAGCGATGACAGGGAGCAGCTGAGATGTTTCTCTCCCCTCCGTGGGTAGGGGGTTTGGTGGTCCCGGGGCCCGGTGATAGCGACTGGAGGGGTAGATGGCAGGAGTTGGGGAGGTGCAGGGTCGCGGGGCAGTGCGGTGCCAGACGGCACGGTGGTACTCACTCAGCCAATAACGTATACGGAGTCTCTGGTAAAACAAACGGCTGGATCGATGGGTCCCACAGACGACTGCGATGGTCACTCCCAGTAGGTTGGCGGTGACTGTCTCTCCCTGCACCTGCGGTGTGTTTTCGGCTCCGATTGCTTCCCACCGGTAAACCGCTCCCCAGCGGTGTATTTGCCAGAGGAGCCCCTTTTGCACGCAGGCTCTGGCCCTGGGAACTCTAGCTGTGGCGGTAGCTGTATTTCCCTTCACGGTTGAGCGGTTGCCTTCAGTCGGATTTGACCAGTTTAACGGCGACTCCAAGCCTGGTCGGGGTCCGTAGGCCCTGCCGAATGGTGCTGGCTTCTCTTCGCTCCCCGGTCCGGTACCGGCGGGCCACCGCCCGTCCCCGGTCCTTACGGTTGTGCGTCAATCGGCCTTGCCTGCAGACGGTCACCACCGTCTGCCAACCTTGCTGTTTCTGTGCCCGGGCCATGTGCCCGGACACTGTCAGTCTGCTCACTACCACTTCCTCACTCTCAAAACTGTTCTGCCCTCCTTTCCCGCCTCCAGGACTGTGAACTCCTCGGTGGGTGGGGCCAACCGCCTGGCTCCACCCCACCTGGTGTGGACATCAGCCCCTGGAGGGAGGCAACAAGGATTTGTGTGTGACTCTGGTGTTCCTAACCGGGGTGTGGGGTGTGTTGTTGCTGTACCTGTGACGTCCTGGCTTGTCCAGGGCGCCACATACATGTGCTGTCAAATCGCTGCAGAATATTCAGCAGTTACGTGCGTATGAGCCTTTAAACTGATAGGTGTAATCAGTGGCGTAACTAGAGTTGGATGGGCCCCGGTGCAAAGTTTAGACCTGGGCCCCCCCTCCACATACACAGACACTTGGGGTAGGGGATAATGACACTGACACTTGGCTCTCACCCACAGCACCCTGAAATCCCTCTATCAGCACCCAGCTTTCCTATGTTCTGATATTTATCTTGTCCTCAGCACCCAGCTTTCCCATATCAGAGCATGAGAAAGCTGGGTGCTGAGAGATGTATATCAGAACATGGGAAAGCTGGGTGCTGAGAGATGTATAGCAGAGCATGGGAAAGCTGGGTGCTGAGAGATGTATATCAGAACATGGGAAAGCTGGGTGCTGAGAGATGTATAGCAGAGCATGGGAAAGCTGGGTGCTGAGAGATGTATAGCAGAGCATGGGAAATCTGGGTGCTGAGAGATGTATATCAGAGCATGGGAAAGTTGGCTGCTGAGGGAAAGAGCCTTTTTCCCTCAGCACAAAACATTTCCATCCCATACTTGTATCTTTGTCCCCCCCTGTATAAAGTTCTCAAAATACTATAACAGCCCCCACATAGCCTTCCAAATAATTGTATAAAGGGTCCCACATAACCCTTCATATATTAGAATGCAGATACATAGCCCTCCATATATTATAATGCACCCCCATAATCCTCCATGAATAAAGTAGCCCTTCAATTATAATGCATTTCCCATAGTTCTCCATGTATTATAATGCATTTCCCATAGTTCTCCATGTATTAAAATTCACCCCATAGTTCTCCATATATTATACTGCACCACATAGTCCTCCATGTTTTATAATGCACTTCCATAGTCCATGTATAAGGTAGCCCCCATAGTCCTCCATATATTATAATGTAGCCCCCATAGTCCTATATGTATTATAACACAACCCCATAAAACTTCAGATGGTATTATGCAGCCCCATACTCCTCCATGTATAATTCACCCCTATATTCCTTGTATAAGGTGTCCCTTCATTTTGTATTATACAGCCCCCCCCCCGACCTCCATTTTAATGCAGCCCTATAGACCTCCAGTATAATGCAGCCTCATAGAGCTCTATGTATATTACACCTCTATATTCAATGTATAAGGTGTCCTTCATGTTTATTATGCAGCCTCACCAGGCCTCCATATATAATAATGCAGCCAACCTCTCCAGGCCTCCATGTATAATATAGCAGCCAGCCTCCCAGGCCTCCATGTATAATATAGCAGCCAGCCTCCCAGGCCTCCATGTATAATATAGCAGCCAGCCTCCCCAGGCCTCCATGTATAATAATGCAGCCAGCCTCCCCAGACCTCCATGTATAATAATGCAGCCAGCCTCCCCAGGCCTCCATGTATAATAATGCAGCCAGCCTCCCCAGGCCTCCATGTACAGTATCATGCAGCCTCCCCACCCCAGGCCTCCATGTACAGTATCATGCAGCCTCCCCACCCCAGGCCTCCATGTACAGTATCATGCAGCCTCCCCACCCCAGGCCTCCATGTACAGTATCATGCAGCCTCCCCACCCCAGGCCTCCATGTACAGTATCAGGCAGCCTCCCCACCCCAGGCCTCCATGTACAGTATCAGGCAGCCTTCCCACCCCAGGCCTCCATGTACAGTATAATGCAGCCTCCCCACTCCAGGCCTCTGACCACCGTGTACTCACATATATATATATATATATATATATATATATATATATATATATATATATATATATATATATATATATATATATATATATATATATGTATGTGTATATATATATATATATATATATATATATATATATATATATATATATATATATATATATATATATATATATATATAAAAAAAAAAAAAGTACTCACCGCTCTCCTCCTTCCACTGCTGCTCTGTCCTGACGTCTCCTTGTTCCACTGCTGCTGTACTCCCTGCTCTCCTCCTTCCACTGCTGCTCGTCCTCCCCTCTCCTCGTTCTCCCGGTGCTGCGGTCGGCGTCCTCCCTCCCTGCGCTCTGTGCACTCAGCACAGCAGTCGCACAGGAGTGACGTCACCGCGCAGGCACAGGGGGAGAATGATGATGCAGAGCGGCGCCGGCCGCTCTATGCTTCATTATTACTGTGCGCGGTGACGGGGGCCCCGGTGCCGCCGCTGACATCGGGCAGGAGGGCCCGGTGTCGGGGGCGGCAGCGGGTCATATAGTGGGCGCGTGCACTGTGACAGATCAGCGCAGCTTCTCTCTCACTGAGAGGAGCTGGCTGCTGATCTGCCGGGTCCCCGCGGGCCCCAAACCGCCCGGGCCCGGTTGCGATGGCGACCGCTGCGACCGCGGTAGTTACGCCACTGGGTGTAATGTATTGTCATGCTTTTACATGGCAATTCATTATACCAGTGATCAGACTAATAAAAGGTGAAGTCTACATTTGAGCAAGTACCTAACTATTCGTACTCGCTATACTCATAACGAGTACTGTCGAACACTCGTGTATTCATTCCGAATAGCGTGTGCAATGCAAGTCAATGGGGAAAACTGGCAAAGTATCGAGTAACCCAAATATAATACTATTTGCTACTCGCACGAATAGTGTGGCATTTGGGTATCTCGTCACATTGCGAGTTTTCCCCACTGACTTGCATTGCACACGCTATTCAGAATGAATACGCGAGTATTAGACAGTACTCGTTATGAGTATAGCGAGTACGAATAGTTAAATACTCGCTCAACTTAAGTGAAGCCCCATAGAGAGACTAAATAAGCATTTTTTAAAAAAGCAAAACAACCCCCCCCCCTCCCCCCACAAAATAAAGAGGAAAAAATTACACTAATAAATATGTACATATTTGGTATTGCCTCATCTGGAACGAGCAAACCTATAAAACTTTCACACAGTTTCAGTGGACACCATAAATAAAAAAATATGGAAAAAAATTATCATACGGTTTTTGTTTTTTTTCTTGGTCTAAATGTCAAAATTCTTATGAATCAATAGTTGTTTTTTTTGTTTTTTTTGTTTTTGTACCTCCATGTTCCTTTCATATGACCTTTTCTTCCATGTGTGGAAATCTAATCTTGTTAGCCATAGGGGTGTGGTCACCAACTTTTCTCTATGGGATTTTTCCCGAGGATCACGCTTCTTGGTTAACAAGATTAAATGTATATAGAGGAAAGTGAGAGCCATATCTCAGGAACAGAGAGGGATAGGATCTAAAGTAAAACAACGGCAGACTCCGCATTTAGGGCAGATTCCATGTTAAGTGAATGTGACAGACACTTATCTCTCAGATTGAAAAAATAATTAAAACTATTATCTGTGGATACTGTCTATGTGAATAAAAAAAATATATATATATATATATATATATATATATATATATATATATATATATATATATATATATATATATATATATATATATATATATATATATATATATATATATATATATATATATATATATATATATATATATGCTCCAACATGTACGGGAGATTGTGTACACCAAATTCAGTAACAATGTACATGTGTGGAAGTGACAATATAAGGGAGACTTTATATATTTGACATTAGCGGGGATACAATTCTTTGGTGCTGAATTTATTCTCTTTATTCAATTAAGAGGAAAGTTCAGTCTAACATTTCTCTCATTTCATGTAACGAAAGCCCATTCCTTGAGTAATTAAATGTTATGCCGCTTTCTTATATACCCAATTAGGCCATTGTCATTTCATTTTCAAAGTACGGTATATCATGATAATCGTTTATAGCTAGTGACATTTAGTCTGAATGACCGGCTATATCTTGTGCCAATGAATTCAGTGAATATATAAAAAAGACCTTGTTTTTCAATATGAAAATCCTATAAATTTTGAAATAGATCCTATAAATTAGGCTATCGATTGATGCATTATTATATTGTAGCCTTTGAGTCACCATATGTACCTCGATTTTAGTGCCCAACGTAAAAATGTGACCAAAGTCAAGTAAGAAGATGATGTAGACTTTCTGG
>NW_027444143.1:12500-28358 GCF_048569485.1 Anomaloglossus baeobatrachus
AACGCATCTGTTGTATCAGTTACACAACTGATTGTGACTGATGCAAAAAGACGGAAGTGTGAATGTAGCCTTACTCACCTGCGCTGGATCCGGCGAAGGGTTTCCACCTCTGCTCCAGCCTCCGATGTTTGTCTGCAGCAGTAATTTCAAGAAAACAGTGCTGCAACCCATCACTGAGCTCGGCGGTGGCGCTGATATAGCCAGCACATGCTGCTGAGCTCAGTGATTGTTTGTCTGCAACGCTGACGTCCCTTCATCAAAGACCAGGGCAGTGGCAGAGATTCAGCCCTGGACCAGGTGAGAGTGGGTAAAGCAAAGGTTTTGTTTGTTTGTTTGTTTTTGTTTTTAAACCTAAAACTGTTCCTGGAGACAGTTTTTTTTTTTTTTTTTTTGTTTTTTTTTTTCTGAAACTGGAAAACCCCTTTAACTGTAGTCACCACGATCATTTGAGTCATGTCCATTTCATTGTGCCAGTGTGATCATTTTTGTTTTCCCACCATATAGACATTTCGACCATCTTATCTTCTTGCAATACAATTTGTTGTATTTTTTTCATTGACTGTATGTAATCCAGTGATGTCTGTCGTATGACGTATATTTTTTATTCTCACTGCTCCTCTATGTTTTCAGGGTTTTCTTTTTCGCTCCTAATTGGGAGACCCAGACAGTGGGTGTATAGCTACTGCCCTCTGGAGGCCGCACAAAGAACTACACTTAAAAGTGTAAGGCCCCTCCCCTTCTGGCTATACACCCTCCCGTAGGAGTACAGATTCCTCAGTTTTAGCTTTGTGCGCAAGGAGGTCAGACACGCACGCATAGCTCCATTGTTTTTAGTCAGCAGTAGCTGCTGACTATGTCGGATGGAAGAAAAGAGGACACATATAGTGTCCCCAGCATGCTCCCTTCTCACCCCACTGTATGTCGGAGGTGTTTGTAAGGTTGAGGTACCCATTGCGGGTACGGCGGCAGGAGCCCACATGCTGATTCCTTCCCCATCCCTTTTTACAGGGCTCTGGGTGAAGTGGGATTTACTGGTCTCCAGGCACTGAGACCGGGCTCCATCTACAGCCCCTGGACAAGATGCTGGATGGAGCGGAGTACATCAGGGACATGGCCCTGCATCCTCAAGGTACTCTGTGTCCCCGTGCAGGCGCTCACACCGCAGCATGCTGGGTGTTGTAGTGCGCCGGGGGACATCAGCGCTACGGCGCTTGTGCCATGGCCTCATTCAGCTTAGCTGAAGCAGGCACACTTCCTGGAATCGGTCGCGCCGGCCGCTGGGACTGCGGTGCGGCTGGCACTTGTGGTGCGCCGGGGACTTCAGCGCGGCCCGCGCTTTTACGGCGGCCGCGCTGATAACTCGAGTCCCCGGCTTTTGCGGCCTGCTTCCGTTCGTTCCCGCCCCCGGACCTGCCAGTCAGGAGAGGGGCGGGACGCTGGCCACATCTAGAAATCGGTCATGCCGGCCGCTGACACGGTAGGCCAACCGTGGACACTACCAGACCGTCCAGATTTGCTGTCTCAAGGGCCGTTTTTCCATCTGAATTCTGCGGCCCTGAACCTGACTGTGTGGCCATTGAGTCCTGGATCCTAGCGGCCTCAGGTTTATCTCATGAAGTTGTTGCCACAATGAGACAGGCTAGAAAACCATCCTCAGCTAAGATCTATCACAGAACGTGGAAGATATTCTTAGCGTGGTGCGTGGCTCAAGGGTTTTCTCCCTGGCCATTTGCATTGCCAACTTTTCTTTCCTTCCTGCAGTCTGGGTTGGAAAAAGGCTTGTCGCTTAGCTCTCTTAAGGGTCAAGTCTCCGCGCTATCCGTATTCTTTCAGAAGCGCTTGGCACAGCTTTCTAAAGTACGCACTTTTCTCCAAGGAGTTTGTCATATCGTTCCTCCTTACAGACGGCCATTGGAACCCTGGGATCTGAACAAGGTTCTCATTGCTCTCCAGAAGCCGCCTTTCGAGCCTTTGAAAGAGGTTCCCCTTTCTCGGCTTTCACAAAAGGTAGTTTTTCTTGTGGCGGTCACGTCTCTTCGAAGAGTGTCCGAGCTAGCGGCGTTATCTTGCAAATCTCCCTTCCTGGTGTTTCACCAAGACAAGGTAGTACTGCGTCCAATTCCAGAGTTTTCTCCCAAGGTGGTTTCTTCCTTTCATCTCAATCAGGATATCACTTTACCATCTTTGTGTCCGCATCCAGTTCACCAATTTGAAAAGGGTTTACATCTGTTGGACCTGGTGAGAGCACTCAGGATTTACATTTCTCGCACGGCGGCTCTACGCCGTTCTGATGCGCTCTTTGTCCTAGTCGCTGGTCAGCATAAGGGATCGCAAGCTTCCAAATCCACCCTGGCGCGGTGGATCAAGGAACCAATTCTTCACACATACCGTTCTGCTGGGCTTCCGATTCCATCTGGACTGAAGGCCCATTCTACCAGAGCCGTGGGTGCGTCCTGGGCATTGCGGCATCAGGCTACGGCTCAGCAAGTGTGCCAGGCGGCTACCTGGTCGAGTCTGCACACGTTTACCAAACACTATCAAGTGCATACCTACGCTTCGGCAGATGCCAGCCTAGGTAGACAGGTCCTTCAGGCGGCGGTGGCCCACCTGTAGGAAGAGGCTGTCTGACAGCCCGTTCATGTGGTATCTTTTTACCCACCCAGGGACTGCTTTTGGACGTCCCACTGTCTGGGTCTCCCAATTAGGAGCGAAAAAGAAGAAGGGAATTTTGTTTACTTACCGTAAATTCCTTTTCTTCTAGCTCCAATTGGGAGACCCAGCACCCGCCCTATTTGTTCTTAGGGTTTCGTTTTTTGGGTGCACATGTTGTTCATGTTGTTTCTTAAGTTCTCCGATCATGTTATCGGATTGAATTTGTTTTTGAAACTGTTATTGGCTTTCCTCCTTCTTGCTTTGGTACTAAAACTGAGGAATCTGTACTCCTACGGGAGGGTGTATAGCCAGAAGGGGAGGGGCCTTACACTTTTAAGTGTAGTTCTTTGTGCGGCCTCCAGAGGGCAGTAGCTATACACCCACTGTCTGGGTCTCCCAATTGGAGCTAGAAGAAAAGGAATTTACGGTAAGTAAACAAAATTCCCTTCTTTTTTGGGCTAATTTTTATGGTCTCAACTAAAAGGGTGGTGTTCACAGCCTAAAGAAAAATGCCCAGAGAATCCTGTGAATCCGCCCTTTTGGTAAAGAATAGGGATGATCGAATACGCAAATATTCGGCAACGCCCATATTCACCGAATAGGTCGCCGCTATTCGACTATTTGCAAATATTCGATGCGCAATGTAAGTCTATGGGAAACCCGAATAGTTGCCGAATAGCAAATATTCGGGCTTCCCATAGACTTACATTGCGCATCGAATATTCACATAGCGGCGAACTATTCGTCAGATATTCGCGAAGCCGAATATTGCTGAATATTTGTAATATTCGATCATCCCTTGTAAAGAACATAAACATTAGCACTAGTAAAAAAAAAAGCCCAAATCTCTGGAATTGGATGGCGGATTTAAGATCAACAAAAAAACAGCATGGATCGGTGGGAATAAAGTAAGAGAAAAACTGGCCACTCTTGACCTGGCAATAGGCCTTCTTTAAGCCATAAAACACCAAAACATTGTATGTCCAATATGATGTATTCCACACTACCGAGTATACAAGGGTCAACTTTTCTTCACAGATATAGATTTTACTACTGACCTACTTCTTCTGGGGCCAATGTACACAGCTTTCTTTAGACTCTGGGGATCAATACTAAGTGGTGTTATCGTTGGCCTTCTTGTTCCTTTTTTTCCTAAAGTATTGCCCCTGCTAATTATCCAAATCAGCTGAGAGCGCACTGTTCTACAGAGGATGGGGTAGACAGTAAACCCCACTCCATATATATATTCAAGTACAGCACTCTATAAAAACAAACTTCTTTACTGATAGACTTCTTTAAAATGCATATTGCATGTTTATTACATGTTTCCACCCACACCATATAGTAACATTGGTTGTCCTGCTCTATAACCGGACAAGCAGCAGTTTCTCTTACAGTTAAAAGGTTGTTCTCATGAGTTAGTTTGCAGAGTGCGCTCGTCCTCTCCTCTCGGCTTCCTGCACTCATAATCGATTTACAGGTAGATTGTGCTGCGCTGTGCGCTGTCCGATGCTGCAGACAGACGCAGCTTAGTCTCTGCAGCATCGGAGGCTTATAAAAATAGCAACAAAACGAGGAATAAATATCCTCCAAAAACTAAGCATTACTTACAACAAAGATGGGCTGCAGTTGTACATTGCTCAGGCCAAAAACTAGTTCTCTAGCGGGATGCAGCTAAGCCCCCACTAAGTGGAGGCATCACAGGTGCAGTAGGAGCAAATCACAAACACACTTTCAAAAAAATGGAGGGGGCGATTTCTGAATGGTAAAACTGTAAACTGATGGCATAGAGCGCTGTATACATATGCAGATGCACAGTCACAAGCTCGCAGCCTAGGTGACGCCCATACTATTAAATCAGGCGGGCTGCCATGTACTCCATCTGTGCACCATACAGGGACAGGAACTCTAATATGCAAGGCCTAACAGAAAGGGGCCTGGCTGCATGCTGTACAAAAAATGAGGTTTTAGTTGGTTACGGGAATCTCATGCTTGTAGGTCCCTACACTATATATAAGAATAGCAACATAAAGAGGAAAATATCCTCCAAAAATTAAGCATTACTTACAGCAAAGATGGACTGCAGTTGTACATCGCCCAGGCCAAAAACTAGTTCTCTAGCAGGATGCAGCTAAGCCCCCACTAGTGGAGGCATCACAGGTGCAGGAGGAGCAAATCACACACACACTTACAAAAAATGGAGGGGGCAATTTCTGAATATTTTTGGCCTGGGCGATGTACAACTGCAGCCCATCTTTGCTGTAAGTAAAGCATCGGAGGCTTGCAGTAGTGGTGATTCAGGCAGCTTTAGATCTGCACTTAAAAGCTTTATATCAAAGAACTTGTAAACACTGCTCGCTCCTTGCTTAAAAGACCGGCCACCTCTGCTAGACTGCAGCTGTGGCCGGTAAGCTAAGCAATGAGCAGTAAACAGTACAGCAAAAAAGAAAAATCTCCATTCTTGGGAAGGCAGTGAAAATTTATTACCAAGCGAATTAAAAAGTTGCTTTTTTTAAACATCACTTTGCACTTGTGCCCACTTAAGATGATGACACAACACCTTTTAAAGGCCTTCATATTAATGTGGGCCAGGCCCACTGGGTTTGGCATGACTGGCCAACCTTCTCATGTGGCCTATCCAAATCTTCTCCAACCAATAGTGTTGGAGGACAGAAGGTTTGGATTGCTTGAATTCTACTGACATTTTGATCTTAGAGGTGTATCACTACAAAAGGAGTTTGCCAGGATCATTGCTCCCTATTTAATACAAATTCACGCTTGGCCAAACTGAGCGTCCATGTGTATGGAGAGGTTGGGAAGAAGAGTGTTCAGCTAAAAGCTACCATATGGGTAAGACCACCCTAAGATTGTTGGTAATGGGACACCGATCGTAACTGAGTCTTTGCCTGGAAATTCACTTTTGAAAACTTTTTTTTCTCTTATAAACGATCGATTTGTATAACTATATGCTTAGCTTGCAGTATTGAATCCAGTTACTGATTAATTTACTGTACTGCCGATCTTCTCACGAGTTGCCTTCTTTCAGGTGGCCCTGGTCTATCCCAATAACGATCCAGTCATGTTTATGGTTGCTTTTTACGGCTGTCTCCTGGCTCAAGTCATTCCAGTGCCGATTGAGGTACCTCTTACTAGAAAGGTAACAATAAAATTTAGAGTAATGTTGGACACATTCTCCGGCCTTCAATCTCCGGTGACTATTCCAAATGCAGACTCCTCTTAGCCCTTTTGACGTTTGCTAGTAATTGTACCTAAAAATGTAATTCCAGCAAATGAGAGAATGACGTAGAGTGAAAGCAAAGCCATTCATAATTTATGCTCATGACTTTTTCTTGAATAATTGAATATATAATGTAGTCTGGGCCATTTTATTATAGCAAGGTCTAATTGCAGCAAAAAAATCTTTTGGAAATGCACAATGTCATCGCAACTAAACAGTATAATATATAATACGCTGTTACTGATGGGCTAGCACTTAGTTTGGGACCCAATCAGAGAGTGCAGTTATGTCTATAGTGTTCAGAAGGACCTTTTTTTTTTATGAACTTCTTTTTACAATAGTTTTTGACAAATACTGAGTGGAAACAATAGAAAAAAAGATGTAAAAAAAAAAAGCAGTGTAATGCATATTAATCAAAAATACAAAAACAATAAAATGCACAAAAATGCTATTTCCCATTCTGTTACCTTTTGTAATCTATACAGCATCCAAAAAATAATAAATAAATAAAGGAATGAATAAGGACCACACACAATCCCCATTTAGCCTTTAAGTAGAGATGTGTGAACGCGTTGAAATTAAGTTCAGTGGGTTCAGCTAGACCTTCGGTTCTGGACCCGGACTTGACCTGAACATCAATGGAAGTCATTGATTGGGCAGTTCGGGTCTCTGCACACATACAGCCAGCCATAAACAGATCATTTTCGGAGGAAAGATATAGATAGATGGCGAGAGAGTGTTAGTTTTTTTTTTTGTAAAATCCATGTTCGGTATGAACGCCGAACTTTACTATTCAGGTTTGCTCATCTCTACCTTTTAAGTTAAAAGGAATCTGTCATCAGAAAATGACTATACAAACCAATGGTGGGCCTGAGCAGTAGTTCATAAGTTCCTTCTCACCTCCTCTTTCTTGATTGACAGCTCTGGCTTTAAAGTAGTCAGAGGATGGTGGGAAAGGGCAGTGCTCTGCTCTGCTACACCAAGGGTTAGTGGGCTTGGTTTGAACAGTCATTTTGTGCTGGCAGATTCTCTTAAATGTCTAGTGCCTTATACATTGATACCAATTTGAGGAATACAGTGGAAAACAGCAATTCTAGGATTTCCATAGTGCACAAAGAGGGGAGGGTGGCTGGGTGGGGTCAAATACTAGGAACACCATGTGCAATCAGACCAATTTTATTTTTAGGCTTTATCCTGTAGTTTGAACAAATTCTTGGTCACAATCTCTTCTACCAATGAGATATAATAATTCCAATTAGAAAAGGAAAATAACATGGAGTAATTTGTTACCAAGACTGAAAAATTATAACTTGTAGAAACTGTGAAATTTTGATTTTAAGATAAAAAATTTAAAATATTGATAATTCCTAGTTGTAGTCTGAGAATTCTTTGATTTGGATGTCAGAGGAAAATCAAATTCTTGAACCCCCAATACAAACTGTTTTGTCTCAATAGCCAAATGGCACTTAACCATTGGACCCAATCAGACCGGCATATACTGCTGGATATTATACTAAACTATACTGTGCAGCAGCGGAGCCTCCATGTTTGCTCCACGATGACAGGATAAAATCACAGCAATGTCAATGAGTCACAGCACTGACTCTCTTGCCCATTTGACTTCTCTGGTCTCTTCTTCATAAACAGGATGCTGGTGGGCATCAGATTGGTTTCCTGCTGGGAAGCTGTGGTGTGAAGCTTGCTCTTACCACTGAGGTTTGCCTGAAAGGACTGCCAAAAACGCAGAATGGAGAAATTGTGCAATTCAAGGGTAAGCCACTAGATTATTTTCCTGCTTAGAAAATATTTTCTCGAATGTTCTGTTTTGATATTTTCACTTGGAACTCGCAGAGCAATGCAATGAATAGAATGTAAAAACGATATTTTTTATAATTAAATTCTTCAGTCCCACTGTCACTGGAAAAAGTATATTTTCTTGCAGCTGTTTTTAGTAAAATAGTGTCTGCGGCTTTGTCTGCCATTTAAATTAAAACAGTCTTTTTTAATTAGTCTATTTCTGGGTGTTATTTGAGGCAGGCACATTCTGTTTTTATATAGTTTTAGATCTTTTTTCTTTTTTTTTTGTTAATGATGTTCCCTTAACATAATCTAGACATTCATTTCCCCCTAAATCTAAACTAGAGCTGCATGTGGAGTTTTCTCTGCAAAATGTTCTACGTTTAAAGAGAACCTGTCATCACGATTATGCATGGTAAAGAAAAGCCTATTATACAGTTTCAATAGATGCCTTCAGTGAAAAAATCCGCATCCTGGTTGTTGTTGAATCATCATTTGTGAAGTTTGGGGTTCATAAATTTTCGGTGCATTGGGTGGGACTGTGAGTAGGGTCTTCACAGGTCTGCTCTGGCCCTTAACTTGCCTCTGGTGTCTGTATTTTTTTCCTATTTTAATGTCTTTGCTGGCGGCGTACTCGCCGTGGATGGCGCTTGCACAGATTGATCATCTGGCCGTCTTCAAGAAAATTACGCCAGTGGCAGTGCATGCGCAGATTTAGATCTCAGCTCATTTTTATTGAAGACCATCAGGAGGTCAATCTGCGCATGCTCCTCCACAGGTGCCATTTTACTGAAGCCCCTTTTTCAACTTTGAAATCTCTTTAACACTAGAAGTCCCAGGAATTTCGAGCTCCATAGGGTTCCAATGGTAGAAATGTTAGATGACCCTTCTCTGGGACTTCTAGTGTTAATTTCCACATACTTTGCTTGATACAGTAAATCATATATCCATATAGTTTATATATAGATATATATACTGTATAATATTTATATATATATACACACACACACACACACACACACACACACACACACATATACACACACGCATATATACACACACACATATACACACACACATATACACACACACATATATACACACACATATATACACACACATATATACACACACATATATACACACACATATATACACATGCACACACACACACACACACACACACACACACACCCCTCTGGCAAAAATGATGAAGCCACTGCAAAAGCGACTCCACTGACCGGGATGACAGTCATCTTATTCGAATATTACTCAGCAACCGCAGGATGACATCAAGTGACCTACAAAAGAAATGGCAGCTGGGGTGAAGTGCACAGCAAGAACAGTTCGTAACAGGCTCCTAGAGGCAGGGCTCAAGTAATATAAAGCTAGATAAAAGCCTTTCATCAATGAAAAGCAAAGGAGAGCCAGGCTGAAGTGTGCCAAAAACCATAAGGGTTGTCCCATAAAGGACTAGAGTAAGGTAATCTTCTCTGATGAGTCTAATTTTCAGCTTTGCCCAACACCTGGTCTAATCTTTAGACGGAGATCTGGAGAAGCGTACAAGCCACAGTGTCATGCACCCACTGTGAAATTTGGTGGCGGATTAGTGATGATCTGGGGATATTTCAGCAAGGCTGGAATTGGGCAGATTAAACTTTACCAAGGATGTATGAATCAAGTCGCATGCAAGGTTATCCTGGAAAAACAGTTGCTTCCTTCTGCTCAGGCAATGTTCTCCAACTCTGAGGACTGTGTTTTCCAGCAGGACAATGTGCCATGCCACACAGCTAGGTCAATCAATGTGTGGATGAAGGACCACCACATGAAAACCCTGTCATGGCCAGCCCAATCTCTAGACCTGAACCCCATTGAAAATCTCTGGAATGTAATCAAGAGGAAGATGGATAGTTAGAAGTCATCAAACAAAGTACTACTTACATTTTTGCACCAGGAGTGGCATAAGGTCACCCAAAAGCAGTGTGAGAGACTGGTGGAAAGCATGCCAAGACGCATGAAAGCTGTGATTAAAAATCATGGTTATTCCACAAAATATTGTTATCTGAACTCTTCCGGAGTTAAGACCTTAGTATTGTTGTTTCTAGATGATTATGAATTTGTTTTCTTTGCATTAGTTGAGTTTTGAAAGCAGTGCATGGTTTTCTTATTTTGACCATTTCTCATTTTCAGAAAATAAATACAAAATTTATTGCTTGGAAATTTTAGAGACATGTTGTCAGTAGTTTATAGAATAAAAAAATTTACATTTTATTCAAAAATATACATATAAAGAGAAAAATCAGAAAAACTGACAATTTTGCAGTGGTTTCTTAATTTTTGCCAGAGCTCTATATACACATACCAGGTGGCCATAAAATAACCTAAGGTGTTTGGAGCCGTGTGCAGACTGAGCCAATGGACAGAAGTGACTGAAAACTGGTATGTATGCTATTCAAGGCATGGGGAAACGGATGGCATCTTAAAAAAAATTTTTTTACCAAAACTCCCCACCAGGTGAAAAAGTGGCACTGTACAGAGAGCGCGCCTTGCAACTCACTCTGCAAGATGCCTGTTTCTTTGCCGGATCGTGTGCTGTTAGTGTGTTTGTTTTATGAGAATGCCAGGAACGCTACAGCTGCACTGAGAGCCTTTCGTCGTCGTTTGTAAGACCTTCACACACGTAGCGGTCCAATGGCTGTCAATTCGCTGAGACAGATGACGACAAGTTTTGAGGCAACAAGGTTACGGAGTCTTCAGCCAGGGTGCGGGCGTTGACCGGTAAACAGAGAAGTTGTGGAGGACATTGCCACTGCCGTTGTGGAACAAGGCACGAACAACCCTGACGGGGAACAGCCGTGCACGCACGGTTTCCAGGTAATTGGGGCTCCCATACAGCACAGTGTGGAAAGGTCTTGCGGACATACCCGTACTAAATCAGCCATCAACAACTTCCTCGTGACAATGATACCCGTATGACATTTGCTTTCATGTTTCTGGCGAGAGTGGAAGTAAATGGCAATCTGCCATGGAATATTCTCTGGTGAGACGAAGCACATTTTTACCTGAATCGAACGGTGAACACACAACTGTCGCATATGGGCTACCAAAAATCCGCATGCGGTCGAGGGGGCTCCACTGTGTTCTCCAAAGGTAACCGTTTGGTGTGGCTTCACCTCATCATTCATCCTCTGAGAAATGAGGACAACTGGGATTGCTACCTTTTCCGTAACAGCAGCGAGATAGCAGACAATGGTGGAAACAGTGGTTGTTCCGCAACTCCAACAGCAGCAGTGTCGTCAGACGACCACCTTCATGCATGATGGAGCACCTCCTCACATCGCAAATCAAGTGAAGAATGTTCTGCGTGCACATTTTCCCGATGACAGGATTTTCAGCAGCTCCTTCCCTAGCGCATGGCAACCGCGTTCGTCTGATCTCAATCCTTGTGATTTCTGGTTGTGAGGACACTTGAAAGAGCGTGTTTATTGGGGAAATGTTGACACCCTGGCTGACTTCAAAGACCGCATCATTTTAGAAGTTCACAGCATCCCACAAGTCATGTTACACTCAAGCGTCGAGCATGTTCCGCATAGGATGAACATGATCACATGCATGATGGCGGCTATATTGAACAGTTATGCTAGTCTGTGGAACCATTGTGACATCTCCAATTATCGGCACACGGTTTATGGGCCGCTCGCTCACTGTACAGCGCCACGTTTTCACCTGGTGGGGAGTTTTGGTATAAAATTTTTTTTTAAGATGCTTTTAGTTTCCCCGTGCCTTCCATTTCCCCATGCCTTGAATAGCATACATAACAATTTTCAACCAATTCTGTCCACTGGGTCAGTCTGCATACGGCTCCAAACACCTAAGTTGTCCCACCTACAAGGATTGGAGAGGTCTGTAATTTTTATTGTAGGAACACTTCACCTGTGACAAAAAAATCCATAAAATCACATTGGATGATTTTTTTTTTTTTTTTAATCAGATCGTTTTTATTAAACATTGGTACAAAACAGAGAAATAATCATTGCATAACAAATACACATTTTCATAGTAAGTTAAACATCATCAAATTAGCACATTGGATGATTTTTAAATAATTAATTTGCATTTTATTGCATGAAATAAGTACCGTATTTTTCGCTTTATAAGACGCACTTTTCCTCCCCAAATTTTGGGAGGAAAATGGGGGTGCGTCTTATAAAGCAGTAGCGGGGGGTCCTGTCTGAGGCGATCAGGCGGCCGGGTGCCTGTGGCTGCATGCAAGCGGCCGGGTACCTGTACTTGCGTGCAGCGGCAGCCGGGTACCCGTGGCTGTGTGCGGGCGGCAGCGGGTGCTGTGTGTGGTCGGCAGCCGGGTACCTGTGCTTGCATGCGGTGGCAGACGGGTACCCATGGCTGTGTGCGGGCGGCAGCCGGGTGCTGTGTGCGAGCGGCAGTCGGGTGCCTGTGCGGGCGGCAGCCGGCTGCCGCCCTCACACAGGTACCCGGCTGCCGCCCTCACACAGTCACCCAGCTGCCGCCCGCACACAGCCATGGGTACCCGGCTGCCACCGCACGCAAGCACAGGTACCCGGCGGCTTGTACGCAGGGTGGGCGGGCAGCCTGCTGGCTGCCACTCTGTTCATGCGGGGCGGGCGGCTGTGCAGCTTACCAGTTGTCCGCGGTCCCACTTTCAAATGATGGCACCGATGGAGCTCTTGGATGAGAGCTCCATCTGCGCACGCGCTGCTCCGGGAGTCAGCGCGTGCGCAGATGGAGCCCTTGGATGAGAGCTCCATCTGCGCATGCGTCGCTCCGGGCGCCATTACTTGAATCGGGACCGCGGACACACTCCACCACTGAGCCGTCGCCGCCGCTCCCACCACTGAGCCGTCCCCGCCGCTCCCACCACTGAGCCGTCGCCGCCGCTCCCACCACTGAGCCGTCCCCGCCGCTCCCACCACTGAGCCGTCCCCGCCGCTCCCACCACTGAGCCGTCCCCGCCGCTCCCACCACTGAGCCGTCGCCGCCGCTCCCACCACTGAGCCGTCCCCGCCGCTCCCACCACTGAGCCGTCGCCGCTGACACCACTGAACCGGGACCGCGGACACACTCCACCACTGAGCAGTCCCTGCCGCTGCCACCACTGAGCAGTTGCCGCCGCTCCCACCACTGAGCCGTTGCCGCCGCTGCCACCACTGAACCGGGACCGCGGACACACTCCACCACTGAGCAGTCCCTGCCACCACTGAGCAGTCGCCGCCGCCGCTGCCACCACTGAACCGGGACCGCGGACACTCACTGCACCGGCCTGCTGCACGGCTCACCCTCCACGGCTGCTGCCGCCACCACGAACCCCACGGATCCTGCCACCGCGGACGCCACCGCGCCTGCAACCACGGACGCCACGGCACCTGCAACCACGGACCCCGCTGCCACTGACTTGCCGCGCCTGCCAGCACAACCTGTGCCTCCTGTGACCCCGCTTCACCACCACTGCTGCCCCCCTCCGGTAAGAGAACACCGGAGTATAAGACGGACCCCATTTTTCTTTTTTTTACCTTTTTTATGTCTAAGTTTGGGGTGCGTCTTATATTCCGGTGCGTCTTATAAAGCGAAAAATACGGTAATCACCTACCAACCAGCAAGAATTCTGGCTCTCACAGACCTGTTATTTTTTTCTTTATGAAACCCTCCTACTCTGCACTCAGTACCTGTGTTAATTGCAACTGTTTGAACTTGTTCTCTTTATAAACCTACACATTCACACTCCAACCTCTCCACCATGGCCAAGACCAAAGAGCTGTCTAAGGACATGTGGGACAGAATTGTAGACCTGCACAAGGCTTGCATCTGCTACAGGACAATAGGCAAGCAGCATGATGAGAAGGCAACAACGGTTGGCGCAATTATTAGAAGATCGAAGAAACACAAGATGACTGTGAATCTTACTCGGTCTTGGGGTTCCATGCAATATCTCGCCTCGTGTGGTAAGGAGGATTCTGAGAAAGGTCAGGAATCAGCCCAGAACTACACGGGAGGACCTGGTCAATAACCTGCAGAGAGCTGGGACCACAGTCACAAAAATTACCTCTAGAAACACATTACGCTATCATGGATTAAAATCCTACAGGGCGCACAAGGTCCCCTGCTCACGCCAGCATGTGTCCAGGCCCATTTGAAATTTGCCAGTGATCTTCTGCATGGTCCCAGAGGAGACATGGTGGAAGGTCATGTGATCAGATGAGACCAAAATAGAACTTTTTGGTATGATCTGCACTCGCCGTGTTTTGGAGGAAGAAGAATGAGTGCAACCCAAAGAATTCTGTTCCAATCGTGAAGTATAGGAGTGAAAACACACTTTGGAGGAGCTTTCTGCAAAGGGGACATGACGACTGCACCGTGTTGAAGGAAGGATGAATGAGGTCATGTATCTTGAGATTTTGAACATCAACCTTCTTCCCTCAGTAAGAGCATTGAAGATGGTTCGTGGTTGCGTCTTCCAGCATGACAATAACTTGAAACACACAGCCAGGGCAACTAAGGAGTGGCTCCATAAGATGCATTTCAAGGCCCTGGAGTCGCCTAGCCAGTCTCCAGACTTGAATCCAATAGAAAGTCTTTCTTTGAAGGGAGCTGAAAGTCAATGTTGCTCAGTGACAGCCCTGAAACCTGAACGATCTGGAGACTATCTGTATGGAGGAGTGGGGCGAAATCCCTGCTGCAGTGTGTGCAAATCTGGTCAAGAACTACAGGAGTCATCTGATCTCTGTATCGCACACATAGGTTTCTGTACCCAATATTAAGTTCTGTTTTTCTATTGTATCAAATACTTATTTCAGGCAATAAAATGCAAATGAATTATTTACAAATCGTGCAATGTGATCTTCGGAAATGTTTTTTTCATTCTGTCTGTCACAGTTGGTGTACCTTTTGATAAATATTATAGACTTCTCAATTCTTTGTAGGTTGGAAAACTTGCAAAATCGGCAGTGTATCAAATTCTTATTTTCCTCACTGTGTGTAGATATGTATGTATGTATCGTATGAAATGTATTGTAATTTTAAAAACATAGTATACTATGCAACATAAAAAATATAATAGATATACAAAAAAAAGTCCATGGAAGATTGTAGAAAAAAATAAAAAGGAATATATATCTTTATATACTTAATATATAGAGATGTACCAGTTTGTATGTAGAGATTTATTTCTATGTACCAGCACATAGTGCCTATAAAGAAGAGCATAATTTAGAGCTGTAAGCACAAAAAATTCTCCTGCAGCATGTAGCTCACAGCTATAGACTTTCCTCTCCCTCAAAAATAGAGTAGAGAATTAGTGTATATTCTGAAGACACAGCTGAAGTTTGTGCATCGATCTGACCCCCAGGACATCTCCTTCAATACGGGGTCCAGGGACAGTTTGGAGATATATAAACAGAGCTATCAGGGGTGGAGGAATGTAATTTTATTGCCTTTGAGCAGTTACTGTGACTGATTGCTCCTGTTTGTCTTCTGTCACACGAGTTGCACAGGGTAGTAAAATTAGATTCCTCTGTCCCATCCAGCTCTGCATATAACACTACCGGGATTTTACTGCATTAGAGGAGAGATGGAATTATACTGTCACAGCTGAGCACCGCTAGCATGACAGAAGATTGATTGCGCATGCTCGGCCACCTAGTAACTGTTACATATAAAAAGCGATCAAGCAGGCAGTATCAATAAATCTATAGACAACCATCTTATGATACAACATAATATATTTATAACCTGCATTATTTTATTTTTTTTAAAAAGAGGGCAAAATTACAATTTTCTTTATAAATTAAACATATAATGTTTTCTCAGTCACTTTAATCATGCAGTCACTTTAAGTTGGATACTGTAGAGTGCAATTGTCACTCCATATTGTTTAATTTTGTGGTACTTTGTGACTCAGTGGTTAGCACTGTTGCTTTGCAGTGCTGGCGTCTTAGGTTCAAATCCCACCAAGGACAACATCTGAAAGGAGTTTGTATGTTCTCCCCGTGTTTATATGTGCTTGCTCCGGGTTCTCCGGTTTCCTCCCATACTCCAAAGACTAATGGATAGGGAGTTTTGATTTTGAGCCTTGGTGGGTATAGTGATAATCATGTCTGTAAAGCGCTGTGGAATTAATGGTGGTATGTAAGCGAGTA
>NW_027444144.1:0-28335 GCF_048569485.1 Anomaloglossus baeobatrachus
TAGCCAGACAGCAATAAATAAAGAAGAGGGAATTCGTTCGTTGGATAATGATATAATACCCAAAAGCAAGACACATAGGACCATTGTACACATTGGTATCATTGTAAGATGTGATCAAGCAGCAAGTTCATTTGGATACTTAGAGAATGCTAAGCAGAACTGGGTCTGTCAATATGTGTGATGGGGGACTACTTGATTATCCCCAATACTATGTATTGTGGGAGATGTACCCTCTTATGTAATATATACAAGTTTTAATATTTATAATAACATCATTTACACATGTTCTGTCCGTTCTAACCTAATATTTATGATATGTATCCTGTATAGGGGTATTTGAACGTTAACATAGGCATAATGATTTATACTTTATTTATTGCTGTCTGGCTACATAGATTTACTTGTATCTCTTGACAAATATTGTGTTTGCAATTTCCAGGGAATAGAAGTATAATCATGGATTGATTTATTCATTCACTATCTTTCACATATATTTAGATTCTGTAATGAATAGTACACTTATTATGTGGTCAAAAATCTCTCTATTTAAATCCTAAATTTGCATTCATGATATAAATTCTAATTTTGCCCCACACCTGAACGCGCGGCTGTCATAGGTTATCGGCGCTTGTTCGGCTCGCTGTGTCTCCACGGCTCCTCTGTACTCGGGTCACGTGTTGCCCTGGGTCAGATGATCTGTGACGCGGCGGCCGACCTCGCGTCGGTGAGTTGCCATGACAGCGCATGCGTCACTAATGGTGATGTGCGGTGATTGGAGGTGGGCTGTATTTAAACCTCCTTTCCGGTCGATCAGGCATGCCCCCTGACGAAGAAACCGAAACACGTGTTGGGTGTCACACGCTTCCAACGGTAACCGTTCATTTAGGTATATATATGTATGTAGTAACAATCCTGTATTTACAATTCTGATTGGTAATTCACCATTATGGGTTTATATGGGCATATCCCTAACTGACTTAACCAATATTGGGTAATTGTGAATAGTAGGGTAGATATGACTGTGGTGTAGCAAGAGTGACCCCTGGTGGTCTGTAACGATATCTGCTACATTCCTATGTCCAGCGATTCTGGGTTTGATATTACTTGAAGCACTAGAGTTTCAGTACACCTTGGTGCAGCAAAAGTGATCCCTGTTGATCTACAGATATTTCTGTTACTATATATATTTGTTTCAATTTATATTCTATAGCTTCAAGGATTATATATCTTTGACTTATGTATGATAATTTTATCCATTCTAGAATATATATTTATATATTTTTCATGATACGGTTCCATTACATGTATATTGTTGATGCATATAGAGTTGTCCAAACAAGCACTTGTGTATTTGATAGATAATTAATATTCAATATTTATTCTCAATAAAAATCTATTTTTGATGAAATTGATTGTTCTTTGTATAATTGGGCTCCCTGATCGCTTTTTCTCTTTCTTTCTTTCTAAATGTGGTTATGCGATTTTTGCCCATATATAGTCCTTGATATTACTAGATTGATTTAATAATGTACACTATCTAGTGATATATTATGTATCTGAAATCACTGTTTAAAATCCTCTTTGTTGGCTACATTATAATATCTGGAGGACTATGGGGAGTGCATTATACAATAATACATGAAGGACTATGGGGTGCAGCATAATATATAGAGGACTATGGGGTGATTATAATACATGGAGGACTGTGGGGTGAATTATAATATATTGAGGATTATGGGGTGAATTATACAAGAAGGACTATGGGATGAATTAAAATACATAGGGGACTATGGGAGGTGCATTATAATATATGGAGGTCTATGGGGAGTGTATTATAATACATGGAGGACTATGGGGTGCATTCTAATATATAAAGGGTTACGTGAGACCCATTATACTATATGGAAGGCTATGTGGGGGCCATTATAGTATTTGGGTAGCTATGAGGGAGCCTTTGTATTTCTTTATCGTTCCTTATGGGAGACCCAAACCATGGGTGTATAGCTTCTGCCTCCGGAGGACACACAAAGTACTACACTCAAACGTGTAGCTCCTCCCTCCGGGCTATATACACCCCCTGGATGACAATCTACCCAGTTCAATGCTTTGTGTTTCAGGAGGATCACACACTTGCATTCTCTGATATTTTTTTATTTTTATTTTTAAAGATTTGGAAGAAAAGCGGGTCCAGTCTGGACTCCCGGCATGTCCCTTCACACCCCACTCTGTCGGGTGCTGTTAAGGTTGACTTTATAAGGCTGGAGCCTTCACATGCCGCGCTCCTTCACACCCTCTGTCGAGGCTCTGTTTGAAGTGGGAGCCTCCACGGTCCTCTCTGCTCGCAGAAGGCCGGTCTCCATCCGCAGCCCTGTCTGGTCCCTGCTGGAAGGAGCGTTACCCCCATTCAGGGACATGGCCCTGCGTCTCAAGAGCTAAGTATTGAGACGTTTTTTCAGGGGTCCCGGGTTCTTTTATTTGGGGGACAGTATGTGCTTTAGCGTTACTGTTAATTCCGGACGGTTCTGGGGGTTTCCCCTGAGAACCGCGCCGAAGGTGCCTGCTCGTCGGCCGCTTTTTAAAATCTAGGCCCCGGCTTCTGTTTGGGCCTAGTTTCGTTTTCGGCTTCTCTGCATGTTTTGCATACAGCGCCGCCCACCGCCCGACCAGCAGAGGGGAGGGCACTCCTCTCTGGGGAGATGTTCCCTCCCCTGTATTTCTTCCTGTATCTCTCTGCCCTCCGTTTTTTCCCGCTCTTGGGGCTTATACACGCCCCCCCTCTTCTCCCAGCGCCATTTTCTCAGCGTTCCTACACTGGAAGGCGCTGGATGCTGCAGCTGCATACTGTTAGAAGGCTGACGCTTCACAGGGGAGCGGTGGAATCCGGAGGGCACACAGAGAGCACGGGCTGGTAAGCCACAACCTCTGGTTGTGGACTTTTATTACACTCTCAGGCTTTCTACAGGAGTGTATTCTGGCTGCAGAGCTTCCACCATCAGCAGCATGTCTGTCACTAGGAGCAAGGCTGCAAACATGTACGCTATATGCACTGCGTGTAAGCTCATTCTGCCAGAGCCAAGCACATACCCACATTGTGATGCCTGTGCTAACATGTTTGTGTCTCAGCCTGGAGCCGCCTCAGGGGTCCCTCTGGCTGCTCCGGCCCCGGTGGCTGAACCCCCGGCTTGGGTAGCTTCCTTTTCACAAGCTATTTCCCAGTCTTTTGCCGACTCCATGGGGCAGCTGTCCCGGACACTGCTGTCCATGCATCAGCCCCCTTCTCAGGGTGTCTCTGCGGCTCCGAGCTCTGCAGAGCCCTCAGAGCATGTCCTAGGACCCCGTCCCCCTAAACGGAGACGCAGGGAACCTTCTCCTTCCTCGTCCCACGGCTCTGATTCACAAGCCGAGGTGCAGGGCGAGGAGGATTCGTTTACTGTGGGCTCAGACGCTGCCTCTATGTACCCCATTGACTTGTCTGAGGGTGATGCGGATGTTAGTGACTTGATTGCGTCCATTAACTCCGTACTGAACCTCAACCCACAAGAGTCAGAGGAACAACCCTCTCTGATAGAGGTACACCAGTTTACCTCTCCTAAGAAACCTAGGAGTATGTTTTTTAACCACTCCAGCTTTCAGACCACTGTTAACAAGCCCAGGGCCTGTCCTGACAAACGTTTTCCGAAGCGTAGTTCAGATGACCGTTTTCCTTTTCCACCGGAGGTGGTTAAGGACTGGGCCCAGTCCCCAAAGGTAGACCCTCCGGTGTCCAGAATCTCAGCCCGCACAGTCGTAGCTGTGGCTGATGGCACTTCTCTTAAGGATCCCACTGACCGCCAGGTTGACCTTCTGGCCAAGTCTGTATATGAGGCGGCAGGAGCCTCGTTCTCCCCGTCTTTTGCGGCAGTGTGGGCTCTTAAGGCAGTCTCTGCCTCTCTGGCGGAGATTCATTCCCTCTCCAGGGACTCTGTTCCTGAGACGGATGCCTTAACTTCTCAAGCTTCGGCTTTTGCATCCTATGCCATGTCTGCCATCCTGGAGGCTTCTCACCGCACTGCGGTGGCCTCCGCTAACTCCCTCGCGATCCGCAGGATCTTGTGGCTTCGAGAGTGGAAAGCAGACGCTTCCTCTAAGAAGTACCTTGCGAGTCTCCCTTTTGCTGGGTCCCGGCTGTTTGGGGAACATCTGGATGATATAATTAAGGAAGCTACTGGCGGGAAGAGTACTTCCTTGCCACAAGCTAAAGCCAAGAAACCTGTCCAGGGCAGGAACCAATCGAGGTTTCGTTCCTTTCGTTCCTCTAACTGGTCGTCCTCTAAGCCCTCGGCCTCGTCCACTACCGCAGTCAAGGATCGTAAATCCAACTGGCGCGCAAAGCCGCGTCCTCAAAAGACCGGAGGAGCCGCTGCCACTAAGGCAGCCTCCTCGTGACTATCTGGCCGCGCCAGCAACGTCCTTAGTCGGTGGCAGGCTCTCCCACTTTGGCGACGTGTGGTTGCAACACGTCTCCGATCAGTGGGTGCGGGATATCATCTCCCACGGCTACAGGATAGAATTTTCTTCCAGCCCGCCAAACAGATTTTTTCTGTCCACCCCCCCCTGCTCCAAAGCCGCCGCCTTCTCTCAGGCCGTGGCATCCCTGCAGGCCAACGGTGTAATTGTTCCGGTTCCCGCCCGGGAACGGTTCAGCGGTTTCTACTCAAACCTCTTTCTAGTCCCCAAAAAGGACGGTTCCTTCCGGCCCATCCTGGATCTCAAGCTTCTCAACAAGCATGTTCAGGTGCGGCACTTTCGCATGGAATCTCTGAGATCGGTCATTGCCTCAATGACCCAAGGAGATTTTCTGGCATCCATCGACATCAGAGATGCCTATCTGCATGTGCCTATTGCGGTTTCACACCAGCGTTGGCTACGCTTTGCGATCGGAGAGGAACATTTCCAATTCGTGGCTCTCCCCTTCGGCTTAGCCACGGCCCCTCGAGTATTCACCAAGGTCATGGCAGCAGTGGTTGCGGTCCTGCACCTCCAGGGGTTGGCAGTGATTCCTTACCTGGACGACCTTCTAGTCAAGGCCTCATCCAGTGCAGACTGCCAGCGGAGTGTCTCTCTCACTCTCGCCACGCTAGTTCAGTTCGGGTGGCTTGTCAACCTGCCCAAGTCCACTCTGACCCCGACCCAGGTGCTTTTGTACCTAGGGATGCAATTCGAGACTCTGCCGGCACTTGTCAAGTTGCCCTTAGTCAAACAGCAGTCCCTTCGTCTGGCGGTGCGCTCTCTGCTGAGGCACCGCCGTCATTCCATCAGACACCTCATGCAGGTGCTGGGTCAGATGGTGGCGTCCATGGAAGCGGTTCCCTTTGCTCAGTTCCATCTGCGTCCCCTGCAGCTGGACATTCTCCGCTGTTGGGACAAGCGGATCTCTTCCTTGCACAGGCAGGTGGCTCTGTCGTCACAGACCAGGAGCTCCCTTCAGTGGTGGCTTCGGCCCCTCTCTCTGTCTCAGGGACGCTCCTTCCTGACTCCGTCCTGGGTGATCCTCACCACGGATGCCAGCCTCTCCGGTTGGGGAGCAGTATTTCTCCATCACCGAGCACAGGGCACTTGGACTCCGTCCGAATCAGCCCTCTCGATCAATGTGCTGGAGATCAGAGCTGTGTTTCTAGCTCTCCTAGCCTTTCACCACCTGTTGGCGGGCAAGCACATTCGAGTTCAGTCGGACAACGCGACAGCGGTTGCCTACATCAATCACCAGGGCGGGACTCACAGCCGTCTGGCGATGTTGGAGGTTCAACGAATCCTCCAGTGGACGGAGGACTCCAAGTCCACCATGTCTGCAGTCCACATCCCAGGCGTGGAAAACTGGGAGGCCGATTACCTCAGCCGTCAAACCGTGGACAGCGGCGAGTGGGCCCTGCATCCGTCAGTGTTCAGATCAATCTGCCGCAAGTGGGGCACTCCGTAAGTGGACCTAATGGCATCCCGGCACAACAACAAGGTTCCGGTTTACGTGGCTCGCTCCCACGATCCTCAGGCCTTCGCAGCAGACGCACTGGTTCAAGATTGGTCTCAGTTCCGTCTGGCCTATGTGTTTCCCCCTCTAGCGCTCTTGCCCAGGGTTCTGCGCAAGATCAGAATGGAGGGCCGGCGAGTCATACTCATTGCTCCGGACTGGCCCAGGCGAGCCTGGTACCCAGACCTGCTCCGTCTGTCCGTAGAGGTGCCGTGGCATCTCCCGGACCGCCCAGACCTTCTCTCTCAAGGTCCGTTCTTCCGCCAGAATTCTGCGGCTCTCAGATTGACGGCGTGGCTCTTGAGTCCTGGATCCTGACGGCGTCAGGCATTCCCTCTGAGGTCATCTCCACCATGACTCAGGCTCGGAAGTCTTCCTCGGCCAAGATTTACCACAGGACTTGGAGGATTTTCCTGTCCTGGTGTCGCTCTTCCGACCATGCTCCTTGGCCGTTCTCCTTGCCGACCATCCTGTCTTTTCTACAGTCCGGTCTACAGCTAGGACTGTCCCTCAATTCCCTCAAGGGACAGGTGTCGGCTCTGTCGGTATTGTTCCAGCGGCGTATCGCCCGACTGGCTCAGGTGCGCACCTTCATGCAGGGCGCATCTCACATCATTCCTCCTTACCGGCGGCCCTTGGATCCCTGGGACCTTAATCTGGTCCTCACGGCCTTACAGAAACCCCCCTTTGAGCCTCTCAGGGAGGTTCCCTTGTTTCGACTTTCACAGAAAGTTGTTTTTCTAGTAGCCATAACTTCTCTCAGGAGAGTTTCTGATTTGGCTGCGCTCTCTTCGGAATCCCCCTTTTTGGTGTTTCACCAAGACAAGGTGGTTCTTCGTCCGTCTCCGGACTTTCTCCCTAAGGTGGTGTCTCCTTTCCACCTTAACCAGGACATTTCATTGCCTTCTCTTTGTCTGGCCCCTGTGCATCGCTTTGAAAAGGCGTTGCATACCTTGGATTTGGTGCGGGCGCTCCGAATCTATGTGTCACGCACCGCCGTTTTTAGGCGGTGCACCTCACTTTTTGTGCTAACCACTGGTCAGCGCAAAGGTCTCGCTGCTTCTAAACCGACCCTAGCTCGTTGGATCAGGTCGGCTATCACCGATGCCTACCAGTGTTCTCAGGTGCCTCTCCCGCCAGGGATTAAGGCGCACTCGACCAGAGCTGGCGGTGCCTCCTGGGCTTTCAGGCACCAGGCTACGGCTCAGCAGGTTTGTCAGGCTGCCACGTGGTCCAGTCTGCACACTTTTTCGAAGCACTACCAGGTGCATGCTCATGCTTCGGCAGATGCGAGCTTGGGCAGACGCATTCTTCAGGCGGCTGTCGCCCATTTGTGAAGTTAGGTTTTGCCTACTTCTCAGTTTGGTTTATTCCCACCCATGGACTGCTTTGGAACGTCCCATGGTTTGGGTCTCCCATAAGGAACGATAAAGAAAAAGAGAATTTTGTTTACTTACCGTAAATTCTTTTTCTTATAGTTCCGACATGGGAGACCCAGCACCCTCCCTGTTGCCTGTTGGCAGTTTTTTTGTTCCGTGTGTTTCACCGGCTGTTGTTAGTAGTCAGAGTTACGGTTATTCCGAGTTTTACTCTATCTCTACTTATGGGTGGATGTCCTCCTTCAGCTTTTGCACTGAACTGGGTAGATTGTCATCCAGGGGGTGTATATAGCCCGGAGGGAGGAGCTACACGTTTGAGTGTAGTACTTTGTGTGTCCTCCGGAGGCAGAAGCTATACACCCATGGTTTGGGTCTCCCATGTCGGAACTATAAGAAAAAGAATTTACGGTAAGTAAACAAAATTCTCTTTTTTATGGAGGGCCATTGCACTTTATGCAAGCAAGTGTGAAAATTTGTGTTGTGTCCATCATACTGTGCGGAGGGCTGTGTGGGGGTCATTATACTATTTGGAGGCTTTAAAAATAACCAAAATTGCCAAAACACAAGGGAACATATACAAGTATATCAATTTATCTCAACCATGGAAAAGTAGAAGGGAAGATAGCCCAGGCTACCTGCACAAAAACAATTGAAATAACCAAAATACAAAGCAAATAGCCAATTAAAATAACAAATTTTATTAGAGTTAATTAAAAGGTTTAAAAAAAGGTAAATAACAAGTGACTGAAGAATACCAGCAAGGAACAGAAGGAGGAAAAAATCAATGAAAGATGTGGCTGTACACAATATGTATAGCTCTACTCCATACCACCAGAGATTAATTAGAAGTATTTAGATATACAGCACAAGTGTGCATAAGAAAGCTCTGATGGAATTAGAGCAGGGCAAAACAATAAAGTACAAATCACAAAGAAATAAAGTACTGTTTAAAGGTGTAGGAAACCAAATCTATTAATAGATTACCCAGTGGCATCTCCTCCTGCTGGTGCTGGCGTCCGTCCCTACACGTGTTTCAGCATGAAAGCCTTCGTCAGGAGGGTTAGAAGGGGCCATTATACTGTATGAAGGCCCATTATAATGCATGGACACCTGCGTGGGGATCACACTGTGTTGGGGGTATTCATTCATTGCCGTGGTAGTTGTAGGGGGGTACTTTGAGGAGGAATTCACTGTGGGGATCATACAGTGTTTGTGAGGCAATTTTGTTGGCATCATACTTTATGGCTGCAATGAAAAGGGAACCAGGAGGCTTCAATAGGACTGCAATTACTTTGAAAGGGCTAAAAGGTTGTAAGATATGTTCCTATGTGACCAAGCCAAATATTATTATAATTAATAATAACAATAATAATAATAATAATAATAATAATAATAGTGTTTTTTTGGGGGGGGAGTGGCAATTAGAAATTCTGCTATGGGGCCCCATGATTTCTATGTACGCCCCTGCTTTGCACTGTCCCTCACAGGCAGTTTTTGACCACATATGGAGTACTGTAGTTAGGAGAATTTGTTCAACAAACTTCCGTGCGCTTCCGTGCCCTGGGTCCCTTTTGTAAGGGGAGTATTTACAGGGGAGATAAGAGTTAATGTTCATGTGACGCCACCTGCGGTGATGCGGGAAAAGGGAATGGATGCCGCCGCTGCTGTTTAGGAGAGAGGGTGACTCCTTATAAAACCTTGTGCTGGCCCCTGGCTCCCCTGACATCACTAGATAGGTATCCTGCTCGGCGAATAGGTGCGGAACCTAGACCCTCGCTGACCCTGAACTGGGCCCTAGGTAATGATCGGACAGGATGAGCACTAGTCAACCCCACTAAGTCCTAAATAAGACATAGGGAAAACAAAAAGGGCAGTTCAAATGAACAACTTATCTGCAAGATGACTTTGGGAGAGCGACAGCAATAAAAAGCAAAATGTTTCCAGGAGATTACAAGCAGACTGCTTACAATCTGGACCATATAGAAATAAACTTTATCACCAGTAACAATCCAAGGGGTAATGTGGGTACATAAAGAAACAGGGAGAGCATAATAATTAGCAGCTGAAAGGTAAAGATATCCGCAGGGTCCTAAAAGGGAAAAAGTTAACCCTAACAGAGAAAATACATAGAACTTCATTCACTCCACAGAAGAAGGAAAGGAATATCAAGGAGCAGTTTGTGCAGCCAAACGCAGCGACCTTCTACAGCCGAACACCACAGGGGTTGTTTGTCACTTGTGACAAAATATAAGGGATATGTTCACTCTTGTGATATACTGCATATTAGAAAATAGGTTAGATTAATGCATCTAACTAAGGACATGGATTATTGAAGCCATATTCTAATGAGACCAAGATAACCCTATTTGGTTTAGACGGCTTCAACCGTGTCTGGTAGCAACCATGTGACGAGGACAAAGACAAATGTATCTTGCCTAAAGTCAAGCAAGGGGCTGGGAGTCAAAGACATTTATTAATGCTTTAGGTCCTTCACTAACTAAACGAAAAAATGTGGAAGGAAAAAATGAAAATATTACTTTTTCCGCACAAAAATGTTACTTTAGCCCCAAATTTTGCATTTTCACAAGGGTAGCAGGAGAAATTCCACTGTACAATTTATTGTGCAATCTCTCCTCAGTACATTAATACCCCATGTGTGGTGGAAATCTACTGTTTGAGCACATGGCAGGGCTTGGAAGGGAAGGAGCGCCATTTGACTTTTTCACGTTTGGAGAACCACTGATGTGGCCAAATAGTGGACATCCCCCACAAGTGATCCCATTTTGGAAACTAGACTTTACAGAGTTTACCTAGATGTGTGGTGAGCACCTGGAAACCCCAGGTGCTTCACAGAATTGTATAACGTTGAGCTGTGAAAATGAAAAATGTACATTTTTAAAGCTCAAAAATGTTGCTTTAATCCCTTTCACTAGGGAAGAGGAGATAAAGCACCAATTTGTTGAACAAATTCTCCTAACTACAGTACTCCATATGTGGTCAAAAACTGCCTGTGAGGGACAGTGCAAAGCAGGGGCGTACATAGAAATCATGGGGCCCCATAGCAGAATTTCTAATTGCCACTCCCCCCCCAAAAAAACACTATTATTATTATTATTATTATTGTTATTATTAATTATAATAATATTTGGCTTGGTCACATAGGAACATATCTTACAACCTTTTAGCCCTTTCAAAGTAATTGCAGTCCTATTGAAGCCTCCTGGTTCCCTTTTCATTGCAGCCATAAAGTATGATGCCAACAAAATTGCCTCACAAACACTGTATGATCCCCACAGTGAATTCCTCCTCAAAGTACCCCCCTACAACTACCACGGCAATGAATGAATACCCCCAACACAGTGTGATCCCCACGCAGGTGTCCATGCATTATAATGGGCCTTCATACAGTATAATGGCCCCTTCTAACCCTCCTGACGAAGGCTTTCATGCTGAAACACGTGTAGGGACGGACGCCAGCACCAGCAGGAGGAGATGCCACTGGGTAATCTATTAATAGATTTGGTTTCCTACACCTTTAAACAGTACTTTATTTCTTTGTGATTTGTACTTTATTGTTTTGCCCTGCTCTAATTCCATCAGAGCTTTCTTATGCACACTTGTGCTGTATATCTAAATACTTCTAATTAATCTCTGGTGGTATGGAGTAGAGCTATACATATTGTGTACAGCCACATCTTTCATTGATTTTTTCCTCCTTCTGTTCCTTGCTGGT
The DNA here is from genome assembly GCF_048569485.1 of Anomaloglossus baeobatrachus. Taxonomy (NCBI): domain Eukaryota; kingdom Metazoa; phylum Chordata; class Amphibia; order Anura; family Aromobatidae; genus Anomaloglossus; species Anomaloglossus baeobatrachus. Next base: position 11,117 of record NW_027444144.1, read on the forward strand.
ATTCTTCAGTCACTTGTTATTTACCTTTTTTTAAACCTTTTAATTAACTCTAATAAAATTTGTTATTTTAATTGGCTATTTGCTTTGTATTTTGGTTATTTCAATTGTTTTTGTGCAGGTAGCCTGGGCTATCTTCCCTTCTACTTTTCCATGGTTGAGATAAATTGATATACTTGTATATGTTCCCTTGTGTTTTGGCAATTTTGGTTATTTTTAAAGCCTCCAAATAGTATAATGACCCCCACACAGCCCTCCGCACAGTATGATGGACACAACACAAATTTTCACACTTGCTTGCATAAAGTGCAATGGCCCTCCATAAAAAAGAGAATTTTGTTTACTTACCGTAAATTCTTTTTCTTATAGTTCCGACATGGGAGACCCAAACCATGGGTGTATAGCTTCTGCCTCCGGAGGACACACAAAGTACTACACTCAAACGTGTAGCTCCTCCCTCCGGGCTATATACACCCCCTGGATGACAATCTACCCAGTTCAGTGCAAAAGCTGAAGGAGGACATCCACCCATAAGTAGAGATAGAGTAAAACTCGGAATAACCGTAACTCTGACTACTAACAACAGCCGGTGAAACACACGGAACAAAAAAACTGCCAACAGGCAACAGGGAGGGTGCTGGGTCTCCCATGTCGGAACTATAAGAAAAAGAATTTACGGTAAGTAAACAAAATTCTCTTTTTCTTTATCGTTCCTTATGGGAGACCCAAACCATGGGACGTTCCAAAGCAATCCATGGGTGGGAATAAACCAAACTGAGAAGTAGGCAAAACCTAACTTCACAAATGGGCGACAGCCGCCTGAAGAATGCGTCTGCCCAAGCTCGCATCTGCCGAAGCATGAGCATGCACCTGGTAGTGCTTCGAAAAAGTGTGCAGACTGGACCACGTGGCAGCCTGACAAACCTGCTGAGCCGTAGCCTGGTGCCTGAAAGCCCAGGAGGCACCGCCAGCTCTGGTCGAGTGCGCCTTAATCCCTGGCGGGAGAGGCACCTGAGAACACTGGTAGGCATCGGTGATAGCCGACCTGATCCAACGAGCTAGGGTCGGTTTAGAAGCAGCGAGACCTTTGCGCTGACCAGTGGTTAGCACAAAAAGTGAGGTGCACCGCCTAAAAACGGCGGTGCGTGACACATAGATTCGGAGCGCCCGCACCAAATCCAAGGTATGCAACGCCTTTTCAAAGCGATGCACAGGGGCCAGACAAAGAGAAGGCAATGAAATGTCCTGGTTAAGGTGGAAAGGAGACACCACCTTAGGGAGAAAGTCCGGAGACGGACGAAGAACCACCTTGTCTTGGTGAAACACCAAAAAGGGGGATTCCGAAGAGAGCGCAGCCAAATCAGAAACTCTCCTGAGAGAAGTTATGGCTACTAGAAAAACAACTTTCTGTGAAAGTCGAAACAAGGGAACCTCCCTGAGAGGCTCAAAGGGGGGTTTCTGTAAGGCCGTGAGGACCAGATTAAGGTCCCAGGGATCCAAGGGCCGCCGGTAAGGAGGAATGATGTGAGATGCGCCCTGCATGAAGGTGCGCACCTGAGCCAGTCGGGCGATACGCCGCTGGAACAATACCGACAGAGCCGACACCTGTCCCTTGAGGGAATTGAGGGACAGTCCTAGCTGTAGACCGGACTGTAGAAAAGACAGGATGGTCGGCAAGGAGAACGGCCAAGGAGCATGGTCGGAAGAGCGACACCAGGACAGGAAAATCCTCCAAGTCCTGTGGTAAATCTTGGCCGAGGAAGACTTCCGAGCCTGAGTCATGGTGGAGATGACCTCAGAGGGAATGCCTGACGCCGTCAGGATCCAGGACTCAAGAGCCACGCCGTCAATCTGAGAGCCGCAGAATTCTGGCGGAAGAACGGACCTTGAGAGAGAAGGTCTGGGCGGTCCGGGAGATGCCACGGCACCTCTACGGACAGACGGAGCAGGTCTGGGTACCAGGCTCGCCTGGGCCAGTCCGGAGCAATGAGTATGACTCGCCGGCCCTCCATTCTGATCTTGCGCAGAACCCTGGGCAAGAGCGCTAGAGGGGGAAACACATAGGCCAGACGGAACTGAGACCAATCTTGAACCAGTGCGTCTGCTGCGAAGGCCTGAGGATCGTGGGAGCGAGCCACGTAAACCGGAACCTTGTTGTTGTGCCGGGATGCCATTAGGTCCACTTACGGAGTGCCCCACTTGCGGCAGATTGATCTGAACACTGACGGATGCAGGGCCCACTCGCCGCTGTCCACGGTTTGACGGCTGAGGTAATCGGCCTCCCAGTTTTCCACGCCTGGGATGTGGACTGCAGACATGGTGGACTTGGAGTCCTCCGTCCACTGGAGGATTCGTTGAACCTCCAACATCGCCAGACGGCTGTGAGTCCCGCCCTGGTGATTGATGTAGGCAACCGCTGTCGCGTTGTCCGACTGAACTCGAATGTGCTTGCCCGCCAACAGGTGGTGAAAGGCTAGGAGAGCTAGAAACACAGCTCTGATCTCCAGCACATTGATCGAGAGGGCTGATTCGGACGGAGTCCAAGTGCCCTGTGCTCGGTGATGGAGAAATACTGCTCCCCAACCGGAGAGGCTGGCATCCGTGGTGAGGATCACCCAGGACGGAGTCAGGAAGGAGCGTCCCTGAGACAGAGAGAGGGGCCGAAGCCACCACTGAAGGGAGCTCCTGGTCTGTGACGACAGAGCCACCTGCCTGTGCAAGGAAGAGATCCGCTTGTCCCAACAGCGGAGAATGTCCAGCTGCAGGGGACGCAGATGGAACTGAGCAAAGGGAACCGCTTCCATGGACGCCACCATCTGACCCAGCACCTGCATGAGGTGTCTGATGGAATGACGGCGGTGCCTCAGCAGAGAGCGCACCGCCAGACGAAGGGACTGCTGTTTGACTAAGGGCAACTTGACAAGTGCCGGCAGAGTCTCGAATTGCATCCCTAGGTACAAAAGCACCTGGGTCGGGGTCAGAGTGGACTTGGGCAGGTTGACAAGCCACCCGAACTGAACTAGCGTGGCGAGAGTGAGAGAGACACTCCGCTGGCAGTCTGCACTGGATGAGGCCTTGACTAGAAGGTCGTCCAGGTAAGGAATCACTGCCAACCCCTGGAGGTGCAGGACCGCAACCACTGCTGCCATGACCTTGGTGAATACTCGAGGGGCCGTGGCTAAGCCGAAGGGGAGAGCCACGAATTGGAAATGTTCCTCTCCGATCGCAAAGCGTAGCCAACGCTGGTGTGAAACCGCAATAGGCACATGCAGATAGGCATCTCTGATGTCGATGGATGCCAGAAAATCTCCTTGGGTCATTGAGGCAATGACCGATCTCAGAGATTCCATGCGAAAGTGCCGCACCTGAACATGCTTGTTGAGAAGCTTGAGATCCAGGATGGGCCGGAAGGAACCGTCCTTTTTGGGGACTAGAAAGAGGTTTGAGTAGAAACCGCTGAACCGTTCCCGGGCGGGAACCGGAACAATTACACCGTTGGCCTGCAGGGATGCCACGGCCTGAGAGAAGGCGGCGGCTTTGGAGCAGGGGGGGGTGGACAGAAAAAATCTGTTTGGCGGGCTGGAAGAAAATTCTATCCTGTAGCCGTGGGAGATGATATCCCGCACCCACTGATCGGAGACGTGTTGCAACCACACGTCGCCAAAGTGGGAGAGCCTGCCACCGACTAAGGACGTTGCTGGCGCGGCCAGATAGTCACGAGGAGGCTGCCTTAGTGGCAGCGGCTCCTCCGGTCTTTTGAGGACGCGGCTTTGCGCGCCAGTTGGATTTACGATCCTTGACTGCGGTAGTGGACGAGGCCGAGGGCTTAGAGGACGACCAGTTAGAGGAACGAAAGGAACGAAACCTCGATTGGTTCCTGCCCTGGACAGGTTTCTTGGCTTTAGCTTGTGGCAAGGAAGTACTCTTCCCGCCAGTAGCTTCCTTAATTATATCATCCAGATGTTCCCCAAACAGCCGGGACCCAGCAAAAGGGAGACTCGCAAGGTACTTCTTAGAGGAAGCGTCTGCTTTCCACTCTCGAAGCCACAAGATCCTGCGGATCGCGAGGGAGTTAGCGGAGGCCACCGCAGTGCGGTGAGAAGCCTCCAGGATGGCAGACATGGCATAGGATGCAAAAGCCGAAGCTTGAGAAGTTAAGGCATCCGTCTCAGGAACAGAGTCCCTGGAGAGGGAATGAATCTCCGCCAGAGAGGCAGAGACTGCCTTAAGAGCCCACACTGCCGCAAAAGACGGGGAGAACGAGGCTCCTGCCGCCTCATATACAGACTTGGCCAGAAGGTCAACCTGGCGGTCAGTGGGATCCTTAAGAGAAGTGCCATCAGCCACAGCTACGACTGTGCGGGCTGAGATTCTGGACACCGGAGGGTCTACCTTTGGGGACTGGGCCCAGTCCTTAACCACCTCCGGTGGAAAAGGAAAACGGTCATCTGAACTACGCTTCGGAAAACGTTTGTCAGGACAGGCCCTGGGCTTGTTAACAGTGGTCTGAAAGCTGGAGTGGTTAAAAAACATACTCCTAGGTTTCTTAGGAGAGGTAAACTGGTGTACCTCTATCAGAGAGGGTTGTTCCTCTGACTCTTGTGGGTTGAGGTTCAGTACGGAGTTAATGGACGCAATCAAGTCACTAACATCCGCATCACCCTCAGACAAGTCAATGGGGTACATAGAGGCAGCGTCTGAGCCCACAGTAAACGAATCCTCCTCGCCCTGCACCTCGGCTTGTGAATCAGAGCCGTGGGACGAGGAAGGAGAAGGTTCCCTGCGTCTCCGTTTAGGGGGACGGGGTCCTAGGACATGCTCTGAGGGCTCTGCAGAGCTCGGAGCCGCAGAGACACCCTGAGAAGGGGGCTGATGCATGGACAGCAGTGTCCGGGACAGCTGCCCCATGGAGTCGGCAAAAGACTGGGAAATAGCTTGTGAAAAGGAAGCTACCCAAGCCGGGGGTTCAGCCACCGGGGCCGGAGCAGCCAGAGGGACCCCTGAGGCGGCTCCAGGCTGAGACACAAACATGTTAGCACAGGCATCACAATGTGGGTATGTGCTTGGCTCTGGCAGAATGAGCTTACACGCAGTGCATATAGCGTACATGTTTGCAGCCTTGCTCCTAGTGACAGACATGCTGCTGATGGTGGAAGCTCTGCAGCCAGAATACACTCCTGTAGAAAGCCTGAGAGTGTAATAAAAGTCCACAACCAGAGGTTGTGGCTTACCAGCCCGTGCTCTCTGTGTGCCCTCCGGATTCCACCGCTCCCCTGTGAAGCGTCAGCCTTCTAACAGTATGCAGCTGCAGCATCCAGCGCCTTCCAGTGTAGGAACGCTGAGAAAATGGCGCTGGGAGAAGAGGGGGGGCGTGTATAAGCCCCAAGAGCGGGAAAAAACGGAGGGCAGAGAGATACAGGAAGAAATACAGGGGAGGGAACATCTCCCCAGAGAGGAGTGCCCTCCCCTCTGCTGGTCGGGCGGTGGGCGGCGCTGTATGCAAAACATGCAGAGAAGCCGAAAACGAAACTAGGCCCAAACAGAAGCCGGGGCCTAGATTTTAAAAAGCGGCCGACGAGCAGGCACCTTCGGCGCGGTTCTCAGGGGAAACCCCCAGAACCGTCCGGAATTAACAGTAACGCTAAAGCACATACTGTCCCCCAAATAAAAGAACCCGGGACCCCTGAAAAAACGTCTCAATACTTAGCTCTTGAGACGCAGGGCCATGTCCCTGAATGGGGGTAACGCTCCTTCCAGCAGGGACCAGACAGGGCTGCGGATGGAGACCGGCCTTCTGCGAGCAGAGAGGACCGTGGAGGCTCCCACTTCAAACAGAGCCTCGACAGAGGGTGTGAAGGAGCGCGGCATGTGAAGGCTCCAGCCTTATAAAGTCAACCTTAACAGCACCCGACAGAGTGGGGTGTGAAGGGACATGCCGGGAGTCCAGACTGGACCCGCTTTTCTTCCAAATCTTTAAAAATAAAAATAAAAAAATATCAGAGAATGCAAGTGTGTGATCCTCCTGAAACACAAAGCATTGAACTGGGTAGATTGTCATCCAGGGGGTGTATATAGCCCGGAGGGAGGAGCTACACGTTTGAGTGTAGTACTTTGTGTGTCCTCCGGAGGCAGAAGCTATACACCCATGGTTTGGGTCTCCCATAAGGAACGATAAAGAAATACAAAGGCTCCCTCATAGCTACCCAAATACTATAATGGCCCCCACATAGCCTTCCATATAGTATAATGGGTCTCACGTAACCCTTTATATATTAGAATGCACCCCATAGTCCTCCATGTATTATAATACACTCCCCATAGACCTCCATATATTATAATGCACCTCCCATAGTCCCCTATGTATTTTAATTCATCCCATAGTCCTTCTTGTATAATTCACCCCATAATCCTCAATATATTATAATTCACCCCACAGTCCTCCATGTATTATAATCACCCCATAGTCCTCTATATATTATGCTGCACCCCATAGTCCTTCATGTATTATTGTATAATGCACTCCCCATAGTCCTCCAGATATTATAATGTAGCCAACAAAGAGGATTTTAAACAGTGATTTCAGATACATAATATATCACTAGATAGTGTACATTATTAAATCAATCTAGTAATATCAAGGACTATATATGGGCAAAAATCGCATAACCACATTTAGAAAGAAAGAAAGAGAAAAAGCGATCAGGGAGCCCAATTATACAAAGAACAATCAATTTCATCAAAAATAGATTTTTATTGAGAATAAATATTGAATATTAATTATCTATCAAATACACAAGTGCTTGTTTGGACAACTCTATATGCATCAACAATATACATGTAATGGAACCGTATCATGAAAAATATATAAATATATATTCTAGAATGGATAAAATTATCATACATAAGTCAAAGATATATAATCCTTGAAGCTATAGAATATAAATTGAAACAAATATATATAGTAACAGAAATATCTGTAGATCAACAGGGATCACTTTTGCTGCACCAAGGTGTACTGAAACTCTAGTGCTTCAAGTAATATCAAACCCAGAATCGCTGGACATAGGAATGTAGCAGATATCGTTACAGACCACCAGGGGTCACTCTTGCTACACCACAGTCATATCTACCCTACTATTCACAATTACCCAATATTGGTTAAGTCAGTTAGGGATATGCCCATATAAACCCATAATGGTGAATTACCAATCAGAATTGTAAATACAGGATTGTTACTACATACATATATATACCTAAATGAACGGTTACCGTTGGAAGCGTGTGACACCCAACACGTGTTTCGGTTTCTTCGTCAGGGGGCATGCCTGATCGACCGGAAAGGAGGTTTAAATACAGCCCACCTCCAATCACCGCACATCACCATTAGTGACGCATGCGCTGTCATGGCAACTCACCGACGCGAGGTCGGCCGCCGCGTCACAGATCATCTGACCCAGGGCAACACGTGACCCGAGTACAGAGGAGCCGTGGAGACACAGCGAGCCGAACAAGCGCCGATAACCTATGACAGCCGCGCGTTCAGGTGTGGGGCAAAATTAGAATTTATATCATGAATGCAAATTTAGGATTTAAATAGAGAGATTTTTGACCACATAATAAGTGTACTATTCATTACAGAATCTAAATATATGTGAAAGATAGTGAATGAATAAATCAATCCATGATTATACTTCTATTCCCTGGAAATTGCAAACACAATATTTGTCAAGAGATACAAGTAAATCTATGTAGCCAGACAGCAATAAATAAAGTATAAATCATTATGCCTATGTTAACGTTCAAATACCCCTATACAGGATACATATCATAAATATTAGGTTAGAACGGACAGAACATGTGTAAATGATGTTATTATAAATATTAAAACTTGTATATATTACATAAGAGGGTACATCTCCCACAATACATAGTATTGGGGATAATCAAGTAGTCCCCCATCACACATATTGACAGACCCAGTTCTGCTTAGCATTCTCTAAGTATCCAAATGAACTTGCTGCTTGATCACATCTTACAATGATACCAATGTGTACAATGGTCCTATGTGTCTTGCTTTTGGGTATTATATCATTATCCAACGAACGAATTCCCTCTTCTTTATTTATTGCTGTCTGGCTACATAGATTTACTTGTATCTCTTGACAAATAATGTGTTTGCAAAAATCTCTCTATTTAAATCCTAAATTTGCATTCATGATATAAATTCTAATTTTGCCCCACACCTGAACGCGCGGCTGTCATAGGTTATCGGCGCTTGTTCAGCTCGCTGTGTCTCCACGGCTCCTCTGTACTTGAGTCACATGTTTCCCTGGGTCAGATGATCTGTGACGCGGCGGACGACCTCGCGTCGATGAGTTGCAATGATGGTGCGCGCGTCACTAATGGTAATGTGCGGTGATTGGAGGTGGGCTGTATTTAAACCTCTCCGGTCGATTGGGCACGCCCCCTGATGAAGAAACCGAAACACGTGTCGGGTGTCACACTTTTCTAACAGTAACCGTTTATTTGGGTATATGTATGTAGTAACAATCCTGTATTTACAATTCTGATTGGTAATTCACCATTATGGGTTTATATGGGCATATCCCTAACTGACTTAATAACCAATATTGGGTAATTGTGAATAGTAGGGTAGATATGACTGTGGTGTAGCAAGAGTGACCCCTGGTGGTCTGTAACGATATCTGCTACATTCCTATGTCCAGCGATTCTGGGTTTGATATTACTTGAAGCACTAGAGTTGCAGTACACCTTGGTGCAGCAAAAGTGATCCCTGTTGATCTACAGATATTTCTGTTACTATATATATTTGTTTCAATTTATATTCTATAGCTTCAAGGATTATATATCTTTGACTTATGTATGATAATTTTATCCATTCTAGAATATATATTTTTCATGATACGGTTCCGTTACATGTATATTGTTGATGCATATAGAGTTGTCAAACAAGCACTTGTGTATTTGATAGATAATTAATATTCAATATTTATTCTCAATAAAAATCTATTTTTGATGAAATTGATTGTTCTTTGTATAATTGGGCTCCCTGATCGCTTTTTCTCTTTCTTTCTATAATGCAGCGAAATAGCCCAGCATGTATTATAATGCAGCCCCCAGTCTTCCATGTTTTATAATGCACCCCCATAGTCCATGTATAAGGTAGCCCCCATAGTCCTCCATATATTATAATGCAGCCCCCATAGTCCGCCATATACTTTAATCCCACCCTATAACCCTCCATGTATTGCTGTATAATGTGTCGCGGGCAAGAGACAGATCACAACCGGCGGGCCGCACTCGGATCCGGGTGGTGGCTGTGGCTCGAGTGGCAGCCGGATCCGGGGCTCGCGCAGCCGTCTGTCACTCACGATTGAAAAGGGAATATTTACAGGGGAGTTGTCTGTGACGCCACCCGTGGGTTGCGGTGAAGGTTGGTGATACCGCCGCTGCCTTGTATGTGAGTGCCCGGGACTGATGGAGCGGGGCAGCAAGGTGGAATCCCCTCCACGGGTAGGGGAGGTGTAGTCCCGGGGCCCAGAGTATTGTGAGGGTTTTCAGGGAGCAGGAAACTCACAGTTCGGTTGTCGTGGTGCTGCATGAGCTGCTGATGATTTGGACAGTCAGTAACCACACACAGTCTGTATTGTAAACCAAATTGCCAATGGCCGGTCACCTTTGGTGGGTGTCTTCGGGTCCCACACCCAGATATACAACCAGGGGCCCTTCCTTCCAAACTCTCTGTCTGTCTCTTTCTTGCCTGGACTAGTCCGCTTGAGCGGCCTCCGGACCGGATCCCCTTTCTCGGCACCGGCGGGCTACAACCCTGTCCCGGTCGGCCTCAGGTTCCCTGCGACTGGATCTCCGTCGCCTGTGGCCCTCACTGCCACCTAGTCCGGTAGTCCAGGGCTCCAACCCCAACTACCACCTTCTCCAGGGAGCTGCAACTCCTTCCTGTCAGCTCTTCACTGATTACAGCACAAACTGAAACTTAACTCCTCTCTGCACTTCCTAAGCTCCTCTCGCCCCCTCCCATTTTCCTGGGGAGGGGGTGAGTAGGGTCTGATTGGCTGGTGTACTGTATATCTGTGTGGGGACTGTGTTGGTGTCAAGGTGGATTAACTCTTTTGTGACTACCTGGTTTTGCCAGGGCGTCACATAATGCACGCCCCATAGTCCTCCATATATTATTATACACCCCCATAATCCTTCATGTATTATAATTCCCACATAGTCCTCTATGCATTACTGTATAATACACTCCCCATAGTCCTTTATATATTATAATGCAGCCCCCATAGTCGTTCATATTGTATTACACAGCCACCTTACCTTTCAATGCACCCCACAGTCCATGAATAAGGTATCCACCATAGTCCTTCATATTGTATTATGAAGCCCACATAATGTTTAATGCACCCCCATAGACCTCTGGTAATCGTGCACTCACTGATTAAAGAAAAAAATAAACAAGTACTCACCTCTCCTCATTCCCCACTGCTCCGATCAGAGTCCTGCGCTCTGCATGTCTCAGCACAGCGGCGCGCAGTAGTGATATTACCGCGCTCTGCTGAACTGAGATGTTGATCATAGGCACAGGGAGAAAATGATGAAGGAGGGAAAGGACCGCTCCACTCCCTCTCTCATCATGGTTTTGTGCGATAATGGGCAATGACCCCCACAAGCGAGGGGGGCCCGATGCTGCCTCTAGCACCAGCTCCCCTGACTCATAGGCCCCATATAGGCCGCATGGTCTGCCTACATTGGCGGTACACCACTGGTGCAAAGTGAAGAAAAAAAGGAGCGCCATATTTCAGTTCAGATTTAGTTTGAGTGTTTTGCAGGTGCCATGTCACATTGGCAGAGCCCTATACGCCTTTTCACTGGGAGTCAAGTTAGAGCCCATCTTCCGCAGCATGAGTAAGACCCGCACCTTCTGCTGAACATACATCTCGTCCGGACTCTTCCCGGGGGCCCTCTCACGGATCATACCCCCTGTCCTGCACCCTCTTTAATGAAGGGGCTTCCAGGTGCAGTCAGTAGGATGGTATGGAGGGGACGCCTTTTCGGAGCGGCTCTTCCATCCAGCCAGCGCCTGGCTCCTCCTCCTCGGCCACTCGGTGCGCGGCTCCGGCCTGTACGCGGCAGTGTCTGGCGGCTTCTCTCCTCCACAGCCTGGGAGTCACCAGCAGCGACAATCTCCATACTTTTTATATTTGGGGTCTGTTAACCATTTATTGTGGAAGATTCTAAGGTATATTGAATTTTTGCTATATATTTGCATAGGTAGTATTCATTAATATTTAGCATTCAGGTTTTTTCAATTTATTTGGTTAAAATTGGTGTGAATTGTATTTGATCATTTATGAAATATTTAGGAGGACTTTGACTTATTATAGGCAGGTCATATATGGAAGCTGAGCTGCATGTTACTTTACGCTGAGGAAAAAAGCACAGTGAGCATGGGACTGCTATAATTTCCATCCACTGTGTTTGTAGTGCACAGTGCAGCATTTTGGATGCACCGAATATACGATGCCTCCAAAACGCAGCTATTCCTGATCATGGGCACGTACATTTACATGTAATCCCTGGTGTAAGCGCTCAGCGTAGAGATCAGGATAAACATGAGCTGCGCCTTTGAGAGGAAGAATGAACAAACCAATAGCAGTTGAAATTGGTTTTATTTATTTTATTCCTCTGCTCAGAAGGATTACAGCGATCTCAAATTTATATACCGTATTTTTCGTTTTATAAGACGCACCAGAATATAAGGCGCACCCCAAATTTGGAGAAAAAAAAAGGTGAAAAAAAAATTGGGGTCCATTATATAATCTGGTGGTGTCTTACCAGGGAGAGGGGGCAGCAGCGGAGCGGGAGTCACAGAAGGCAGGGGCGGTACTGGAGTACTGTGATGCTGACAATGGTACAGAGGGAGGCCCAGAAACTCACTGCGGTCTCTGCTCTGTGCGGGGCCGGTGATACCGCTCTGCTCTGTGCAGGGGGGCATTCTGAAGATGTCGGCAGTCCACGGTGAGGGCTTCAAATAATGGCAGCGAGAGTCGGCGCATGCGCAGATGACAGCTTGAGCTGAGAGCTCCATCTGCGCAGGCGCTGACTCTAGGTGCAATTATTTGAATCCCTGACCACGAACATCTACAGAATGACCGCCTGCTGCACAGAGCACCCGCGCGCCGAGCAGACCAGAGCAGCCGCGCGCCGAGCAGACCAGAGCATCCGCTCTCCGAGCCGAGCAGACCAGAGCAGCCGCGCACCGAGCCGAGCAGACCAGAGCAGCCACGCACCGTGCAGAACAGAGCAGCTGTGTACAGAGCAGAGCAGCCGCGCGCCGAGCAGACCAGAGCAGCCACGCGCCGAGCAGACCAGAGCAGCCGCGCGCCGAGCCTAGCAGACCAGAGCAGCCGCATGCCGAGCAGAACAGAGCAGCCACGCGCCGAGCCGAACAGAGTGGCGCCGCCTGATGCACACAACAGAGCCGTACTGACCAGGACCGGCAGCTACATTCGGATTTTAAGATGCACCCCTCATTTTCCTCCCAAATTTTTGAGAGGAAAAGTGCGTCTTATAATCCGAAAAATACAGTAGTTATTTTAGGTTTGGCTACTATCACATTACTGAATTGTGAAAATTATAGTTTTTTAGTTTTCTGCCAAGAGTCATGTGAAGGCTTGTTTTTTGCGAGAGGAGTTGGAATTTTTATTGCTACCATTTTGGGCTACATAATATTTTTTGATCGCTTTCTATGCCACTTTTTGTGAGGCAGAATCAAGAAGAAACAGCAATAAAGGAATTGGGTTTTTTTACGCTGTTCACAGTGCAGTTAAAGCGATAAGACAACTTTATTTTTCGAGTGAGTGCAATTACAGTGATACCACATTTATATAGTTTTTTTTTTGTTATGTTTTGTCGCTTTAACACCATAAAAATAAAAACTATTTGATAGAAAAAGAAAAACAGTTTTTGCATTGCTGTATTCTGAGAGCTATAGCTTTTTTTGGCGGCTGGAGCTGTATGTGACTTTTCAATCACGTTTTATACCACTTTTTTGTCAGCTGTATAATGAAAAGACAGTTTTGCTATGCTTTTTAATATTTTTTTTTTACGGGGTTCACTGAAGGAGTTAACTAGTGTGACAGTTTTATAGAGCAGGTTGTTAGGGATTCCGCAGTACCAAATATATTTGTGTAAAAAAAAAAATATATGATAATTAGTTACCAGTAACTGGATTTTCCAGACCATGACAGCACCATATGTGAGAGAGTGTATGCGCAACAGGAAACATTTCTGAATATCAAAGTAGTGGCCCTTTATCGGGCTCCTTTACCCACCGGACTGACGTTTGCGGTGATAACTACCGGCTCTTCAGCGTTCCCAGGAACCCTTTTCCCCAGATTCAGTTTGTCCCGTCACCAATCCAGTGATCTTAGGACTTTTTGTGATAGCTGGAACGTGTGTTCTAAGTCCAGCTCTGAATGGAGAAAACCTGTCCCTGAATGCTTCTTGTGTGGAACTGAGGCCACTAGATCGCGGGTATCATAGACGTTAGGGACCCTAATAAAGACATTGCTAGTCTTAGTAACATTTCTGACCACCTTTGAGCTGATAGCATTTTCTGTTTTATTTTTAATATTTTTTCCAGTGAGAGAAAGCAATACTGCCCCACTGAGTCCAAACTGATGCCCAAAAATAACTGAATCTGAGCAGGGTCTTTCCTTGACTTTGCCTCACTTATCAACCATCCTAGTTCTGAGAGGACTGAGGACTGACGGCTGCTGAACAATCCCTTTCTGACCTACCCACAACCAAAAATTTGTCAAGGTATGGGACTATTAAAATGTCTCTTTTTTTTTTTTTTTTTTTTTAAATAGGATGCCATCTCCACCACAATTTTGGTGAATACTCTTGGAGCTATTGAAATGTTAAATGGGAAGCACTGGTATTGAAGTGAGTCAATTTCACCTCGATTCTCACTGCCAGCCTCATATTTTTGGAGGTCTTTGTGGATCAGGACATAGTAGTATGCGTCCGTCAGGTCTATTAATGCCATCTAACAAAAGTAGTCCCACTGCTGACTTGAGGGTCTCCATCATAAATCTTTCCACTTCCATGTAGTAATTCAGAGATCTTAGATTGAAGATGGTCATGAAGGACTCATCGGGTGTTTTTTATTAGAAATAGGTTGAAGTAAAACCCGGTTCCCATTTCTAACTCCGGCACCCTGATCAATACCTTTTTCCCTAATAATGAAAGGACTTCCTACTCTAGAACCCTCTGATTTTTGGGGCTACTCGGGAAGTTATTACTCATTGAGGCGGGAGGGAAGAAAAAGTTAGCCTTAGACCAAGGGATATGGTTTTTAACATCCAAACAGAGCAGAGGCAGGAACATCAGCCCACTGGGGATAAACTTGCTTCAGTCTTCCTCCCACCAGAGACCTGGTGTCATTGCCCCTTGGGAAATCCCTTATAGGAGGGTCTGTTGAACAAAAAACCCTTGTTTTGGACCTTATCTCTTCCCCAAGGGCACCCCCTAATATTGCTCTCCTTTTGGCCCTACCTTCCTCCCTGAGGTCTGAAAGGAATCTCTGAACCTGTATCCAGAGGGGGAACACACACGTTTCTTGTCTCCTGCCTTCTCTAGGATGTCGTCTTGGGCTGATCCAAACAGAGTCTCCTTGGCATGGTACTGCGCATACTTTCACTTTGGACTGAAAATCAGCATTCCAGTTCTTTAGCCATAACACACGCCTACTGGAGTTGGAAAGGGTACAAGCACAAGCGGCTAACCTTACCCCATCTACCGAGGCATCGGACCTTACCTCATCTAACGAGGCATCGGCCAAGAAGTTTGCTGTAAGCTCTCCCTGGGGTGTGATGGCGAATGCGGCTCTGCTTTCTGAATCGTGAAGTGTCCGCAGTGTCACTGCTCCAGATGCCGCACATAGAGACAGACCCTGGCCAGGACCCAAAACCTTCTCAGCAACCCCTGGAACTGGCAGGCCAATTGGGGCCCAGGGAACCTCCTAGTTCATGCGATGTCAGGCATGGGGGAAGGGAACCGCCTCATGTGACCAGTGCAGCCCCTGTGACACCTGGATCCCCAGGACCTCCTGGCCCGCCGAGAGCCAATCCTCAGGAGAAGTTTTCCCAAATAAACTCCGGTATCCTCTTCCAGGAACAGGAAACCACACTGGGGATTTGGAGAGGTGCCGCCCCTTTTATTTTTAGAAAGGTTTCCTGTTCCTGGGGTTGGATACACTCTCTCATGTTTGGTGCTGTCATGGGAAGGAAAAAATACAAAAAACTATATATTGGGAGAAAAAAAAATGTTGATTTGTTTTTATTTCTGTTTTTGTTTTATTATATATATTTTAACTTTTTTTTTTACTTTTTACTTTCACTGCTCTGATCGCAGATGCACTGTATTGCAATGACAGATCATTGCTGTACACTGCAGGTATCACCGCTGCACTGTGAGAAGCTTCAGGGATTATGCTGCAGGCATGATCACTGAGGTTTTCCATAGTCTGGTCACCCGGAGGTCGTTATGACGATCTCAGGTCACCATGGCGACAATCAGGCCCTCACAATTACATTGCGGGGGCACTCATCAGATGGGAGAGGGAAAACAATCCCTCCCCAAACCCCTAAATGCCACTATATCGTTTGCGGCATTTATGAGTTTAAACAGCCAAGGACGGTGCAGGCACTATCTCTAGCTGTGGGGGGCGGAGCTCGGCTGTTGGAAAACCAGAGTCCCTGGCAATTGCGCCAGGCACAGCTCGTTCACCCCCAGCAATCGCCATGACATACCTATATGTTCTTGGTCAAGAACAACTTCCCTCTCATGATGTATAGTTACATCAATGGTCGTGAAGGAGTTAAACTATTGATTATTCCAACCAATATCGGCAAATTTTACTCTAATGTGTATGGGAGCCTTTAGTATAAAATTAATTCCTCCACCATAGAGGAATGTGTGCTGCAGAGCAGACCATTATGATGATGCAATAAAAGATGCTACAGTAACCGTATAATATGACTATAAATATACTGTGAGGTAATAAGCAGCAAATTTTCCATTTATTAAATCTGCACAGAAAAGTCACTGTATTTTTTACATACCTCTAGTCTCAGGGACTGGAAGTGAGTGGACGTGACCAACCGGAAACAGTGGACGGGAGCAGAGATAGTGGGCATGACCGGCCGGACTTAATAAACAATTTTTAAGTCCACATAGTCATGGAGTTCTATACAATAGAAACAGTGGTATGGGTGATGCAGCCGGGGGGGTAGGGTTGGGGGGGGGCGCGAAGCCCCCCTTGCATAAAGTGGAATACTTGCGACTTAGTTGGTCGGTGTGATGCTCGTCTTGGTGGGCATAGCCTGGCATGCAACCCATGACAAGCTTTCATTAAGCAGGAGGTGGCTTGGCCCCAGAGTCCCACTTCTATTTTGAGAACTCCAAGACTACATGGACTTAAAAAATGTTAGCTAAGTCCGGCGGTCGGTCATGCCCACTATCTCCGCTCCAGCCTACTAATTCTGGCAGGTCACGCCCACTCACTTCTGGTGTCCGATACTCCAAGTCGACTGTATCTTTTACCTAGTATATGCCTTACGTTTATTTGAATTTTTTTTTTACATTTTATCACCTTCTTCATATAGTAATCTTAGCCAACATCTTGTAGTAATGTGCCCATGGTTGCAGTAATGTCACCATCCGTGTCCCCTGTAGTAAGGTGCTCATGCTTGTGGTATTGTGCCCAGTAGTATTCTGCCCATCCTTCTGGTATGTGCTCAGTAGTATAGTACCCTGTAGTATTGTGCCCATCCTTGTGCCCTGTAGTATTGTGCCCAGTAATATTGTGCCCATCCTTGTACCTTGTAGTATTGTGCCCATCCTTGTAGTATTGTGGCCATCCCTGTAGTATTGTGCCCATCCTTGTAGTATTGTGCTCTGTAGTATTGTGCCCATCCTTGTAATTGTACCCTGTAGTATTGTGCCCATCCTTGTAGTATTGTGGCCATCCCTGTAGTATTGTGCTCTGTAGTATTGTAGCCATCCTTGTAGTATTGTGCCCTGTAATATTCAGCTTATCTTTGTAGTATTGTGCTCTGTAGTATTGTGGCCATCCCTGTAGTATTGTGCCCTGTAATATTCAGCTTATCTTTGTAGTA
>NW_027444145.1:0-28324 GCF_048569485.1 Anomaloglossus baeobatrachus
GTTCTTCAGCTGTCAATAAAGCTAGACCAACTCTGTATTGTACACCACCTCTCCATTTCTGCAACGCAATTTTTAACTGCAGGTAGTCCATCAATCTGTGACGAAGGTACAGGCGTGGATATAATGTTGCCTTCATCCAAAAGGTGGTTCTCTCAATGTCTGAGACAGCTCAACACCAGCAGCTGTTTCCACTTCAAAAACAACTGATGACCTGCCAATGACACTGCTTGTTGCGGGTACAGGGGTGGAAGGTCAGCGTCAAAAAGCATATGTGACTGCTGTCCCCACAGTCACAGAGGATGAAGAGCACACAGATGCCATTGATGGGGCAGACGGTGGTTGCACCGCCCCGCTAGGCCGCATTGTAGCATAGTGACCCTTCCACATAGACTTATGCTTCATTTAAAGTAGTGTATAGGGTGGGCTCCCCAGTATACAGCAAAACCACGCAACAGGAAAAGGACTCTAGGCAGTTGGGTTGATAAATGATTGTTTAACTCTCCCAAAACAAACAATAAGGACCATGCATAAAACTGAAAGAATAGAACAATCTATTCACAAGTCCAAAAGCCTACACCCCTATGCTGCAACACTCGTAATGGCAATTTATAGCCCCTTCTCACCAACCTTTGCCTAACCAAGGGACTGTCTAAACTGTTGCCGCCTACCTGGTAATTGTGTGTGTGTGTGTGTGTGTGTGAACACGACTTACCAGTGGCGCATCACAAGAGCTTACAACTTATCTACCTAAACATAGACAAAACCCATTAACCCCCCTGAATACCCTTGTTAGCTGAAGCCTCACAGATAAGGCAGATGATAACAGTGGTGAGTCAAACCACACAGCTCAGCAACACAGTCCTGGAAATCTTGTAAAGCAACAGTCAGTGCAAACATGTGTTGCTGTCCCTCTAGAATTTTAACTGTAACTGACAAATTGACAGAGCAGAAGCAGCAAATCTTATTGTCTATATAGTCTGCCTAAGCAGAACAGATGTGTTTTGTTAACAAAAGTGTTGCGTGCACGCATTACTGTCTGGGCCCAGCCTACCGTACCCGGGTACTGTGGTGTCCAGTTGCCATAAATACAGAGTTTACAATCCTTTCACGGTAAACAGTATAGACAGCACCGGGAGAATGTCGGTCTCCGGCACAGGATGCTGCTCACATGCATTATGGTCCTCCTCACCAAACTCCAACACGAGTCTCCTCACAATCCACCATAGTGTTTCCGCGGTGGCTACTTGCTGTAACGCACACCTTTAGCGTTTTCTTAAGTTCACAGACAACACCTAGTCCGGTCTCCAAGTCCACAGCCGAAGACCGTTTTGCTATTGCTATAGTGACCAAACAGTCAAAGGCAGATGCAAAAAAACAGCCGCCCCTTGTGGGTAGTCTGCAACAATGCATACAATGAACGGCAAATAAGCATGTTGCATTCACAGTGGATAAAGCTCATCAATACACCCTCACACTATCACTTCATATCCATGTGACAGTTCATGGACGAAGTACTCAAAGTAGTGAGTTTTTGGCCTCTACTTAGAGATTGGTGACAAATCTTACAGATGACGTGACTTGGGTGATCTTTTGCGATGTAAAAAAAGCACCAGGCTAGGCAAGGCTTACAGCCCATGCGACCTGCAGAGCCACCATGACTTCTGCTCAGAGGCAGAGTTATGGCTGAGAATTCAGTTGTTGACGTGCTTCCAGTACTTTGTCTCTGTCCAGGAAGACGCAACCTAACCTCGTCGTCAGTAGCATCCTCCTCCAACTCCTCTGCTGACCTCATCGACTGGCTGACTGTGGTTTGACAGTAAGTGGGGTCTCCAACCTCATTATCACCCTGTGTGTTTTCATTCCCCTCGTCCAGACTCCTCCGAGCCAACCTCTTCCTGCCCTGACCGAATAGTAAAGTTGACGTTCCAATCAGGTATCGGAGTCTCATCAGCATGTTCTCCATTGTCTCCACCAGGAGGATTTATAGTTTGGGAATGAGGGTGTACATTATGCTCAGAACCTTCTTCATCGGGGCCTGGATCCGACTCACAAAGCTTCTGGGCATCAGTGCAGATCATTTCCTTGTCTGGACTCACTGCAGCTTTGGAGCAGACCTCTGATTCCCAGGCTATAGTGTGACTGGACAGCTCTGCAGACTCAACCATCTCTGTCACCCCCATACTCAGCAGGGCTGGTGGAAACTTGAGAGCTGTTAGGAAGCAAGTGCGATTGGGTTGACACCACAGAGGAATGGAGTATTTTGGATATTGAAGTTGAGGTGGAGAGGCCACTTGATGGAGCACTTGAGATCCATTGAAGCACCTGCTCTTTTGGTGCCTCATCTACATTTGGTAGCGATGGTCGTGTCCGTAAGAAAGGGATCATATCAGATTATCCATGGGAAGAAATACACCTCTTATTTTGGCTGGTAGTTGGTATTACGAATCGGTGCCGCCGTTGACGCAAGCAGCCTGCTGCGGTTCCAGTTGCGCCCAAGCGTCAGCTGCCATTTTTGGCCATGCCTTTGGTCGTCCAGCTGGCTGCTTCCTCCTCCACGTCTAAGTGTGGAGAGACGGCTAGTGCGGATGCGTGTGCCGATTTACCCCAGACACAGCCTAAGTCCAGTGTTTCGCCTAGTGAGCATGCTTAGCATGACTGTGCCATTCCTGATCCTAAGTCCTCAGTTCGTGCTACAGAGCATGCTCCCACACTTAATGAGAAAAGCCTCTTTGCACAGGTACTTGGACTCCGTGCCGTGTCTAAGTCCTGTGTTGTGTCTACAGAGCATGCAGAAGCTGATAGTCTGTTTTCTGAGACTGTTGTTCAGGCTCCTGAGCATGCTCAGGCACTTAGTGCATCAGAGGCTAGGTACATTAAGGAACTCACTGGCCATGTCCATGAGGTGGCAGTCCATGCTAGTCCAGAGGACATCAGGTGTCCTGATGATGTGGCCACTCCGGACTGGCTCGCAGAGGCCCGCCCCTATGATTTTGCACCTCATCATTGTTCGTCAGACGATGACTGGTGAGGTGTTTGGGGCGTGGCTGACATGAAGTCATCATTGAAGTGGCGGTTCCGGATAAGCTGCTGGTTATGTCACTGATGACGTGGCACTCTGCTATTGGCTCCTGGAGGTGCCTTGTGGTCCACCCTGCGTTGGGGCGGACCCAGGTTATAAAAGGGTCTGTAGACAACAAGGAGGTGCGCATTCTTCTATTATGCTGAGACAGAGCACACGTCCATGTGTTGAACCCATTGCGGCTTTAGGCCAGAGGTAGGCAGGGATAGGGCGTCGGTGCAGGACGCCACCACACTTGGTAACGCAGAACGGTTACGACCAGCTCCTGTCCTACCAATCCTGCTAGTGCAGCTCAGTGGCATTAACTGGGCTGCTGCTGCGCCTGCTGTCCAGAGGTGTGCCCCCTACGCACACAGACAACGTACCCAATAGCCCCTGTGTTGTTAACAGGGAGTTCCTGGGCTGGGTGTGTGGACCCTGTGACGCTAACAGGGTTCACAGTCTCCAGAACCGAGTGTCGTCTAACTCAGTTCAGGCTACTATTAGTTTGAGAGCCACCCAGCTCTGTATCCTCCGCCTAACCTTCGGGTTGCCAGCATCTCCTTCTCCATCTGGGAGCACGGTGGACCCCGACTGGCAATTGGGATATATACCACCTTATCCAAATCTGTTAGTCCCCCCGTAACAGATGGTGTTTCTTCAGAAGATGTTACTGTTGCTTAACCACCAAACCCACGGACACAAACTTTTTTCCCCTTTCCAACACACGTGTTCCCCTTTCCACCAGCATCTGTCCTTTTTCCACCTTTTTGACCAAATTTGCAACTCTGCAGGGACACCCTACTCAACGCCGTCTCAGCACAGCAGCCAGCCCTCGGTCCCTTAGATGTGGACAAGTAAAATACCATTTCCTCTTAGCCATGACAAAGCGTTGAGATTCACTCTGTGCAGCACTGGTGTTTAATGTAAAAGCAGATCAAAGATTGAGTACCAGCTTCTGCGGATACTCCTGCATACGTGCGTCCCTTTCTATGGAAGGGCTTATTTTGCCAAATTTTGTCTTGTACCGGGGATCTAACAGTGTGGCAACCAGTAGTCAGCATTACTTCGAATTGTGACAATCCGAGGGTCATCTTGTAGTGTAATGTAGTGAAACCGGGACTGACCTCCTCAGGAGGTAATGGCAGATACTATAACAGCTTTTAAAAAAGGGCTGGATGATTTCCTCAGTACACACAACATTGTTGGTTATAAGTGACTTAATGTAACTTAAATGTAGAATTGGTGGAGGAAGGTTAAAGAAGTTGTCCAGTTACCAAAACTGATTTTTTTTTTTCTGATAAATCTTGCTAATATGTGCCCCTCAACACATCTATTATGTTTTTTTCCGCAAAATTACCTTTTATTGTGCACTAGCAGCACATGCTCCTTGCTGGCTCCAGCTCTGATGGGGTTAATCTCTCCTCTGACTTCCTGGGTTCAGTTACTACAATTTCCATAATCCTTTGCAGTAACTAGCAATCTATCTCCCAACCCTCTCTGACTGTTCCCTCCCCTCAGATCTCCACCACAACAGTTCCCTCCCCTCCTTCCTGTGTGCACTGCCTAATCATGGTAATAGAGCTTTTATCATTTGGTCTTTCTGATCTATTTCATAGTATCTATTTCAGGATATATTTATAAGCTATATATATATATATATATATATATATATATATATATATATATATATATATAGAGAGAGAGAGAGAGAGTTATCTAACTCCACACATGTTTCTCTATGGCTATATATGCTTGTGTATATGTGTGTTTATATATAATGTATATACACACACACAAATATAGACAGTACATGTGTGTGTAGCTATATCTTTCTACATATACTTGTATGCGTGCTTATCATATTATATATGTGTGTGTTTTTTACATGATGGGTTGTGTCAGCCAGAAGATGCACCTGTCCTGGAAGAATATTTTAGTAGCCCCTCATACTACATAATTCCTCCTGTTTTGGAGGTATAAGTGGCCCCCTCACCTTTTGTACCCCTGTGCGTGGAATGTGATCCCTGATATACACACAAGAATTTTTTTTCCTTATACATACTCAAGGAACACGTATACAGTCTCAAGGAACACAATACTTTTTCCGGTGTGTGGCCATGAAAATCTCAGTGGCGAACATGGCCGTGTATCAGATCCCTACAATCACATAATGATGTATTATACTAAGGATACACCATCAATATAACAATATTGCTCTAAACATTTATTGTTACAGAATCTAATCTCCAATCCTCTAATGATTGCAGGGATTATCACAACTTGAGCCACTCTGGGACTTGTTGTGCAGTTGAGAGTGGAGAAAGTGTGTCCCATGCATCACAAGTAACAGTGTGGATTTCGGCTAAGTTCACACACTGCGTCGTTTTATTTAAGCGGCGTTTTTGTGAGTTTTTTTGCGTCAAAAAACGCACAAAAAAGCATCCGTGGCAAACAACAGACGCGTTTTTATCGTGTTTTGGTGCGTTTTTTGCTCTCTGTGTTTTTATGCTTTTTTTTATCAGAGAAAGATTGTTGAAAGAAAAAAAAAATAAAAAAGGTCTGAAGTAATTTCCTTCTTCAATATGTTCTTCATTCTCCACTAGTGTATGCAGGAGAGCATACAGCTGCAGAACTACAGGGCTCAGCATGCTCTATCCAGGACTGTATGCTGGAGGGAGAGGCAGGGGGAGCAGAACTACAAGGCTCAGCATCCTCCATTCACTAGTGTATGCAGGAGAGCAGACAGCAGCTGCAGAACTACAAGGCTCAGCATCCTCCATCCAATAGTGTATGCAGGAGAGCAGACAGCAGCTGCAGAACTACAAGGCTCAGCATCCTCCATTCACTAGTGTATGCAGGAGAGCAGACAGCAGCTGCAGAACTACAAGGCTCAGCATCCTCCATTCACTAGTGTATGCAGGAGAGAAGACAGCAGCTGCAGAACTACAAGGCTCAGCATACTCCATCCCGGACTGTATGCAGTTTTTTGCCAAAAAAGAAAAAAAAAATGACATGGGCTTCGCCATATTTTTGTATGCTAGCCGGGTACAGCAGGCAGGTACGGGCTGCCCCCAACCCCCAGCTGCCTATTTGTACCCGGCTGGGAACCAAAAATATAGAGAAGCCCTTTTTTTTTTTATTTCATGAAATAATTAAAAAAAAAAAAAATGACGTGAGCTTCGCCTAATTTTTGTGTCCAGCCGGGCACAACTAGGCAGCTGGGGATTGGAATCCACAGTGCGGGGTGCCCAAGCTTTCTGGGCACCCCCACTGCGAATTGCAGTCCGCAGCCACCCCAGAAAATGGCGCTTTCATAGAAGCGCCATCTTCTGGCGCTGTATCCAACTCTTCCAGCTGCCCTGATGCCGGGTGGCTAGCTGGGTAATAATGGAGTTAGGGCTAGCTGTATATTATCAGCTAGCCCTAAGCCCGAAATTCATGGTGTCACGCCAATATTAGACATGGCCACCATGAATTTCTAGTAATGATAAAAAAAAAAAAAAACAACACACAGAAAAATATTTTTATTAGAAATAAAACACAACACAATTAGAGACTCCATCTTTATTGAAATAAAGCACCCCACTCCGCAGTAATCCGGGGTAAGGGTCCCGCGCCGTCCAATCCGGATCCAATATCATCTGATCGTTTTGCTGGAAGGCAAAGCGATCAGATGATGTGTCAGGTTAAACTACGTGAATCACATGACACATCAGCTGATTGTATAATCTGCTTTTATACAATCAGCTGATGCATCAGTTGAAAAAAAAAATAAATAAATACATACTCACTTATGTGCTGATTACTGGCAGCTCCTGGAGCGATCGATTGGACAGGAGAATGATCCTGTCCCATCGCTGCAGGAGCTGACGGTAATCAGCTGATGAAGTCCCCTGACGGCAGGAGCAGCTGATAGCCGGCCGGGCGCGAAAAAGCCGGCAACACCGCGAGAATCGATGAGCTGATGCGTCAGGTGACTGCATCAGGTGATCCACCGCCAGGTCCTGCAAGCTTCGTACGTGCCCCGGTGAGACTGCACACAGCCAGAGCGGCGGTACCGAGACAGGGGCTGGGAGCGGATATGGCACCGTGACCCTGCAGACAGGTGAGTATGACATTCTTTTTTTCTTCTGTTCACTTTGGTTTTCGCCGCTGCCTCCACCTCCCGCCCAGACATGGCGCCGCACGGAGCTGACATGGCACCGGGCGGGTTGTGGACGCAGCGGTGACGGTACCGGGAGGATTCATGCTTCTGTGTTTAACAACAGAAGGAATCCTCTTCCTGTACACGTCACTGTAGTACCCACCACTTGCGTTTATAGCTGTGTTTTTAGTCATAGAAATGCAGCTATATGCGTTTTTCATTGCGTTGTTGAACATCTCATTGAACTCAATGGGTGAAAAACGCAGTGAAAAACGCAGAAATAATTGACATGCTGCATTTTTGCGGTCAACACAAAAACGCAGCTACAAAAAAACGCTGTCTGCGGACAGCACTTATGAAAACCCATAGACATTGCTGGGGAAGCAATGTCACTGCGTTTTCAGCACAAAAATGTTGTAAAAAACGCCGCAAAAAACGAAGCAAAAACGACTAGTGCGCACAAGGGCATAGACTTTACTCGGGAAACAAAGTCATGAAGTTTTCTGAGTTAAAACGCACCAGAAAAACGCGCAAGAACACCACGAAAAACGCACTGTGTGAACTTACCCTTAGTTGGTGACATGCAGCATCGCAGGTGACAGAGCAGAGCAAGTTGGTGACATGCTCTGCTCTGACACATAGTGTGCTGCATGTCACTGTATCCACTCTGAGACTTGTTGTGCAGGTGACCGGATGCTACATGTCACTAACTGTCTCCACTGTGGTACTTGTTCTGCAGGTGAGAGTGTATACAGTTGGTACTATGCAGCAGAAATCACAGAGTGGAGACAGATAGTGACATGTAGCATCCGGTCACCTGCACAAGTCCCAGAGTGGATACAGTTAGTGACATGTAGCATCCGGTCACCTGCACAACAAGTCCCAGAATGGAGACAGTGACATGCAGCACACTATGTGTCAGAGCAGAGCATGTCACTGTCTCCACTCTGGGACTTGTTGTGCAGGTGACCGGATGCTACATGTCACTGTCTCCACTGTGGGACTTGTTGTGCAGGTGACAGAGTGGAGCAGATTGGTCCCATGCAGCGTCCGGTCACCTGTGCTGCTGGTGGGAGTATATGATCACACTGCCGACACCGCCCGCTCTCCTGACAGCTGAGCACAGCGGGCGGGTGGACAGTGTGATCACATACTTGCGTGACAGGGGGGATTTCAGTGGAGGAAACCCCCCCTGTACTCCACACTGGAGCCCATACCTCCCACAGCTGAATGATGGTAAGCGCG
The DNA here is from genome assembly GCF_048569485.1 of Anomaloglossus baeobatrachus. Classification (NCBI taxonomy): domain Eukaryota; kingdom Metazoa; phylum Chordata; class Amphibia; order Anura; family Aromobatidae; genus Anomaloglossus; species Anomaloglossus baeobatrachus. The sequence continues at coordinate 8,451 of NW_027444145.1, forward strand.
CGCTCTGCCTTCACCGCTCCACACACTGGCGTTCTCCGGATCCTCCCCTCGATGCTGGGCTGTGACGTCAGGTAGTCACCGCCCACAGCCCAGTCAATCACTGTGAGTGGCGCCGGCATCCTCTGACGTACCCGTCCAGTTTGAGAGCCCGGAAATGCCGGGACGTCAGAGGATGCAGGCGGCCACAGCTCCAGGGGGTCATGTGACCGGCACTGAGCGTGCAGGATAGCGCCGCTCAGTGCCAGAACTGGAAACTGAAGCCAATGCAGAAGCTGCAGACAATGGTAAGTGGCAATCATTGGGGAAAAAAAAAAATGGGTGAACCACCCCTTTAAACTAGATGGACATAGGTCATTTTTTTAACCTATGTAACTATGTAAAAGGGAACTGGGTTTAGCATTACACCCAATGTTAGGTGCAATACTCTGAAGCCTCAGGGGCGCCACACATGCGTCTATGAATATTTTTTTGTGTATTTTTTCAGATGCTTGATCAACCAAGTCACCAATGTAAACTTCAACACCACATCAACAAATAGTGGTTATAGTATATGATGTACCAGTCACTTATCCTGTGTATACCATATGATGTCTAGATATTCTACCAGTCACATATTACCTGTATATAACCTGAGATATCTGTACATACAGTATATTACATAGAGTTTACAGAATAATACATTTCTAGCATACATACAGGGGTGAAATAAGTATTGAACATGTAACTGATTTTAGTAAATGCTACTGAAATGCATTTCTTACCAGATGTTGCACACATGAAATGTAATTAATATTTTGCACGAAAGCCTTTTATTATTTGCTTCCAAAGTGTTGGTCTCATCTGACCAGACTATGTTCGCCCATTATTTCACAGACTTGTCTAAATGTTGTTGAGCAAACTTTAAACATTTCCACAGAAAAGAATTGCCGCATCTACTGACCCACTAGCATCAGCCTTAATACACAAAACGGAATATGGACAGGGATCCTCCACGTAACTGGCTGGGAGGAGCACGTCCAAAGTGACTTATAGTTCATAGGCAGAATCCAACTCAGAGAAGGGACGGCACTCACCGGAATCCAGCAAAAATTCTTTATTGAAGTGCGGTGCAATAAAAAGACAGGAGCAGAGCTGACAGCGAGCCTTCTCACGAACGATGGCCGTTTCGCATATGGATACGCTTCATCGGGTCCATGTGGACAGGCATAGACCGTCGCCTTATGAGAGGGCTGTGTCAGGACTACGTCACTGCCAATTAAAAACAGATGAGGAGTGCAACAAGTAACAGCATAGTGCATGATACTGACAATGTTATACAAAATACAATTAAAATCAACATGGTAAAAAACCATTACAAACAGACACATACAAAAATATGCGGACACATAGAGATGTGCAGAAAACCGAGAGATCATTTTTGTCATTTAACCCCAAATCCCCTTGGGCTCTATATTTAATAATAAGTCTTGCCTCGGTTTGTAGGAGCAATTTGTGTAAATCACCTCCTTGAGGGGGAGAGATACTCTCTCTAAGCCTGCAAACCGCAGTATATTCGGATCACCATTATGCACATTACAAATATGCTCAATTAACTGAGGAGAGCCTTTACCAGACATCACAGAGTTAAAATGTTCTTTGAATCTCACATACATTGTCGGTCTGATAGTCTAACCCAGACCTGGGCAAGGGGCGGCCCGCGGGCGACATCCCCCCCCCCCCGGCCCCCTCCCCCCGCCCCCCCCCCCCCCCTACTCTCTGTGACCGGCCCGCCTGGTTCAGGGCGTCCTTGCTGGCCGGTCAGTGATCAGATCGCCGTCATCACACGCTGCGTGCCGGGCAGGGAGCGATCCTGCAGCACCGCACAGTGTAGGCAGCGGAACGCAGGAATCTCTCCTCTGTTTCCTGCCCAGCACCTTTCTCTGTGACACACGCGCGCCCTGATGTCGTCAGTACGGCGCGCATGTGTCATTTGAAAAGGTCCCGCCCGGCAGAAGAAGAAGCTGCAGCAGCCGGGGCCGGTACGGAGAGAAGCAGCGGCAGGGGCTCCTAGGAATACAGCATCGGCGCAGCCAGGGCATGTAAAAGAGAAGCAGCTCAGCGGGGGGGGCACATACGGATGTGCCTGAGGAGGGACAGTAAGAAGGGAGAGGTGAGTGGTTACTAGTAACCTGCAGTGACAATGGGGTGCGGTGGGGAATTGGGGGAGGAGGTAACTGTTGACAAATATTTGGGGTGTAGTGATGTACAGGGGCGGACTGATCATTGACGCAGGGGGGCCGGGCCGGTCTATGAGCAGCAGTTTCGGGAAGCCCGACTATCTGTCTCATTGGTGTGTGCGGCCGCTCCGGCCCTGAAGCTCCGTCTGCAGTGACAGGAGGCCGGCAGCCGCACACACTGCTCTACGGAAGCTGCATTCCGCCACTCACACGGAGCAGACCTGGGGGCGAGGCCGGAGCTTCACTTCAAAGAAGCTGATTCCTGACTTCCTGCACTGTTTCTGCTCTCCGCTGAGGCCCTCCACTGCTTGTAGAGACACTTTTTTTGAAGGTAAATATACATATGTATACACACACACACATATATATAATGCCGGACTACTATCATTAACTCGGTTCTACATCTTTTTTATATATATATATATATATATATATATATATATATATATATATATATATACTAGCTGTATTACCCGGCTTCACCCGGGTTAATAACTGCTGTTAACAAAATAGAATGTATTAACAAAAATTTATTCTGCACACAAAAACCACAAAACAAATAGATAGAAATGTAATTATAATGTCTGTCTCCCCCTCTGTATATATCTCTCTGTTTCTCTCTCTCTCTTTGTCTGTCTGTCTGTCTCTTTCCCTGTCTGTCTCTGACTGTCTGTCTCTTTCTCCATCTGTCTCAATCTCTTTCCCTGTCTGTCTATCTCTTTCCCTGTCTGTCTGTCACTTTCCCTGTCTGTCTCTTTCCCTCTCTTTCCCTGTCTGTCTCTTTCCCTCTTTCTCTTTCCCCGTGTCTGTCTCTTTGTCTCTTAACCTGTCTCTCTCTTTCCCTCTCTTTCCGTCTGTCTCTTTCCCTATCAGTCTGTCTCATTGTCTGTGTCTGTCTCTTTGTGTCTGTCTCTTACCTTGTCTATGTCTGTTTCTTACCCTGTCTATGTCTGTTTCTTTCCCTGTCTGTGTCTGCCTCTTTCCCTGTTTGTGTCTGTCTCTTTCCCTGGCTGCATTGTGACACGCCAACATTCCATATAAGGGCGTGGCTGCGCATTCTTCTGAAGTTCTGGCTGCACTGTGGCTCCCAGCTCCATTCGCTTTAATGGAGGCAGGTTTTTTGGCGAATAACTGTAAAGAGCGGGGTTAAAATTTCCCCTCAAAACATAGCCTATGATGCTCTCGGGGTTCAGAAGTGTGAGTGTGCAAAATTTTGTGGCTGTAGCTGCGACGGTGCGGATGCCAATCCCGGATATACACACACACATACACACACACATTCAGCTTTATATATTAGATATATAATGATGTAGAACCCAGTTAATTATAGTAGTCCGGCCCTCTAAAACCAACACAATTTCTTATGCGGCCCCATGTAAAAATTAATTGCCCACCCCTGGTCTAACCGATGTAAAAATGACCGCAACTGCAAAATACAATGTAAACAACAAATTTTGTCCTGCACGATATAAAACGCCTGACATGATGCACAAAAGAACCGATTGTTATCGGATTACCCGTAAAATGCAGTTGACAAAATCTGCAATTACCGCACCTGTAGTTACCGACCGGGCTACTCCTCTCTATCCACGTAGACAGCTGAGTTAATCTGTTTTTTACCAACACATCTTTTAGGTTATTACCCCCAGTAGGTAACTAAAGGTTTAGCAGCAGTCATTTCTTTTAGGTCACTATCTTGTTCTAAGATGTGTCAATTTTTGTACAGGGTGTTTTTTATTACTGATTCCAGTGGGCCGAATTTAAAATTGAAAATAAAGCTACGGAGCTGCATCCTCCTAGTCGATCGGTCAACGAAGCCAGAATCCCTTATTGGAGCATAATTTGATATACATTTATTAACCTCTTAACGACCGCGGGCAGTAAAATTACGTCCTAGCGGTCGGCGCATATCTCAGCTGATTTTCACAGCTGAGATGTGTGCCTGCTAGGCACCAGCAGAATCGTTATCTGCTCGTGCCGTTTAACCCCTTAAATGGTGCTGTCAATATGTTACAGCGCCATTATAAGCGCGATTGCGGTAAACTTTTACTTACCGCCCGATACCGGAAGTCACGTTACGTGATCACGTGACTTTCGGTAGTTGTCATGGTAGCACAGGGTCATGTGGTGACTTCTGTACTGCACATGAATTGCTTTCACTTTCACTGTGGCCGCAGCTCAGTGAAAGAGAAACTGAGCATATCTGCCGTTTACAGCGGTGTAGCTGTGATCAGCAGATAGTGCAGAGCGATCGGATTGCTGATCGCTATAGCCCCCTAGGGGGACTAGTAAAATTTAAAAAAAAAGTAAAAAAAAAAAAATTAAAAAAACCCCTAAAAGTTCATATCACCCCCCATTCGCCCCATGGAAAATTAAAGGGTTAAAAAAATTAAAAATATACACACATTTGGTATCGCCGCGTTCAGAAACGCCCGATCTATCAAAATAAAAAATCAATTATTCTGATCAGCATACGGCGTAGCGGCAAAAAAATTCCAAACGCCAAAATGACGTTTTTTTTGTCGCCACAACTTTTGCGCAAAATGCAATAAGAGGCGATCAAAATGTAGCATCTGCGCAAAAATGGTACCGTTAAAAACGTCAGTTCGAGACAAAAAATAAGCCGTCACTGAGCCATAGATCACGAAAAATGAGAATGCTACGGGTCACGGAATATGGCGTAAAACGTGCGCCACTTTTTTCAGACAAACTTCCGATTTTTTTGTAACCCCTTAAATAAAAGTAAACCTATACATGTTTGGTGTCTACGAACTCGCACTGACCTGAGGCATCACACCCACACATCCGTTTTACCATATAGTGAACACAGTGAATAAAAAATCTCAAAAACAATAGTGCTATCGCACTTTTTTTGCAATTTTTCTGCATTTGGATTTTTTTTGCCGTTTTCCAGTACACTATATGGTAAAACTTATGGTTTAATTTAAAAATACAGCTCGTTCCACAAAAAATGAGCCCTCACATGACCATATTGACTAAAAAAAAAGTTACGTCTCTCAGAAAAAGAATGTCGAAAAAAAACCCGGAAAGTGAAAAATCGGCCGGTCGTGAAGGGGTTAAAGGAGGTCTCTATCACCTGTTCTGGGTACCCTCTCTCTCTTAATCTCAGTTTCAAATCTGCAGATTGTTGCAGAAAACCCGCATCATCACTGTTAATACGTCTTAACCTCACAAATTGACTGTATGGCAACACATTTTTGGTATGAGCCGTATGAGCACTATCAAAGTGCAGAAAAGTATATGAAGCAGTAGGCTTGCGGAACACCTTAGTTTGAATCACCCCTTCTACAATCGTCACTGCGACATCCAAAAAATTCAAGGATTGACCTCCAAAATCATAAGTGAATGACATATTCATTGTGTTACATGTATTCATGTATGTATTTTGGAGGGCAATCCTTGAATTTTTTGGATGTCGCAGTGACGATTGTAGAAGGGGCGATTCAAACTAAGGTGTTCCGCAAGCCTACCGGTTCCAATACTTTGCTGCACTTTGATAGTGCTCTTACCAAAAATGCGTTGCCATACAGTCAATTTGTGAGGTTAAGACGTATTAACAGTGATGATGCGGTTTTTCTGCAACAATCTGCAGATTTGAAACTGAGATTAAGAGAGAGAGGGTACCCAGAACAGGTGATAGAGACCTCCTTTAATAAATGTATATCAAATTATGCTCAAATAAGGGATTCTCGCTTCGTTGACCGATCCACTAGGAGGATGCAGCCCCGTAGGTTTATTTTCAATTTTAAATTCGGCCCACTGGAATCAGTAATAAAAAACACCCTGTACAAAAATTGCCACATTTTACAACAAGATAGTGACCTAAAAGAAATGACTGCTGCTAAACCTTTAGTTACCTACCGGAGGGGTAATAACCTAAAAGATGTGTTGGTAAAAAACAGATTAACTCAGCCGTCTACGTGGCTAGAGAGGAGTAGCCCGGTCGGTAACTACAGGTGCGGTAATTGCAGATTTTGTCAACTGCATTTTACGGTTAATCCGATAAAAATCGGTTCTTTTGTGCATCATGTCAGGCGTTTTACATCATGCAGGACAAAATTTGTTGTTTACATTGTATTTTGCAGTTGCGGTCATTTTTACATCGGTAAGACCATCAGACCGATGTATGTGAGGTTCAAAGAACATTTTAGCTCTGTGATGTCTGGTAAAGGCTCTCCTCAGTTAATTGAGCATATTTGTAATGCACATAATGGTGATCCGAATGTACTGCGGTTCGCAGGCTTAGGCTGGAAACACATCTATGCGAGTAAAATCGGTCCGACTGGGCTGAAAAAAACTCGGCTGATTTTAGTTCACGTTAGGTCCGAGTGCAACGCAAGTGCGATGCTTTTTCTGAATAAATTAATGATTTTACTAGCGTGTGTAATGCGTGTGTAATACGTATTTTTTACTATGTCATCTGCCATTCAGCGCTGCTACATGGCCGCTGACAGCAGACACAGACAGCCATGTAGCAGAGCTGAATGGCAGATGACAGCAGACACAGACAGAGCCACACTGTCAGAATGAACTCGGGTGAACTTCACCCGACTTCATTGTCATGCTGCGGCTCTGTCTGTGTGCCGCGTCCTGATTAGCGGTCACCAGTGAAGGACTCACCGGTGACCGCTAATCCCCTGAGTGACTGAAGTTAGCAGCCCTCTCTCATACTCACCGATCCCCGATCCCCAGCGCGGCGCTGCATGGCATTCACACTGCTGCGGCGGCTTTTACTATTTTGAAAAAGCCAGCCGCTCATTAAACAATCTCGTATTCCCTGCTTTCCCCGCCCACAGGCGTAATCCACGGACCTCCAGCGTCGCTTCCAGCTCTGCTGCATGCAGGTGACAGGAGCTGCAGCAGACACCGTCGCTCCTGTCACCTCCACACAGCAACTGAGGTGAGTATCGCGATCAGCTGAGCTGTCACTGAGGTTACCTGGATCCAGCGGTGGCCGCGATTAACCTCAGTGACAGCTCAGCTGATCGCGATACTCACCTCAGTTGCTGTGTGGAGGTGACAGGAGCGGCGGTGTCTGCTGCAGCTCCTGTCACCTGCATGCAGCAGAGCTTGAAGCGACGCTGGAGGTCCGTGGATTACGCCGGACATGGAGGGCTTTTTGGGGCTTATTAAATTGCTGAACCAGGGAATTTGTTAGTGTTTTTAATTTCTAATAAAGGATTTTTTCGGGTGTGTGTGTTTATTTACTGTAACTTACAGATTAATCATGGAAGGTATCTCATAGACGCCTGACATGATTAATCTAGGATTTAGGGGCACTTTGCACACTGCGACATCGCAGGTGCGATGTCGGTGGGGTCAAATTGAAAATGACGCACTTCCGGCATCGCATGCGACATCGCAGTGTGTAAAGGCTGGATGATACGATTAACGAGCGCAAAAGCGTCGTAATCGTATCATCGGTACAGCGTCGGCGTAATCCATAATTACGCTGACGCAATGGTCCGATGTTGTTCCTCGCTCCTGCGGCAGCACACATCGCTGTGTGTGAAGTCGCAGGAGCGAGGAACGTCTCCTACCGGCCTCACTGCGGCTTCCGTAGGATATGCGGAAGGAAGGAGGTGGGCAGGATGTTTACATCCTGCTCATCTCCGCCCCTCCGCTCTGATTGGCCGCCTGCCGTGTGACGTCGCAGTGACGCCGCACGACCCGCCCCCTTAACAAGTAGGCGGGTCGCCGGCCACAGGGACGTCGCACGGCAGGTGAGTGTGTGTGTGAAGCTGGCGTAGCGATAACTTTCGCTACGCCAGCTATCACCACATATCGCTGCTGCGACGGGGGCGGGCACTATCGCACTCGGCATCGCAGCATCGGCCTGCGATGTCGTAGTGTGCAAAGCCCGCCTTAGTGGCAGCTGTGGGCTGCCATTAACTCCTTATTACCCCGATTTGCCAACGCACCAGGGCAAATCGGGAAGAGCCGGGTACAGTCCCAGAACTGTCGCATCTAATGTATGCGGCAATTCTGGGCGGCTGCTGACTGATATTGTTAGGCTGGGGGGCTCCCCATAACATGGAGCTCCCCATCCTGAGAATACCAGCCTTCAGCCGTATGGGTGTATCTGGCTGGTATTAAAATTGGGGGGACCGCACGCCATTTTTTTAATTATTTATTTATTTATTTCACTGCACAGTATAGACCCGCCCACCGGCTGCTGTGATTGGTTGCAGTGAGACACCTGTCACTCAGCGTGGAGGCGTGTCTCACTGCAACCAATCATAGGCGCCGGTGGGTGGGTAAAGCAGGGAATACGAGATTGTTTAATGAGCGGCCGGCTTTTTCAAAAGAGGAGAAGCCGCCGGAGCAGTGTGAACGCCGTGCAGCGCCGCGCTGGTGATCGGGGATCGGTGAGTATGAGAGAGGGACGGAGAGGGATAGACCGACATGGACAGAGAGTGAGGGACAGAGATAGTGACCGACCGACAGACCGACAGAGAGATAGTGACCGACGCAGAGAGAATAGAGTCCAAGAGGGAGACACCGACTGACAGAGAATAGTGATTGACAGACATTGTGACACATCACTCGTTTCCAGATTTTTAGGAAACATGCGAGAAATGTATTTAGAAAATCGCATGTCACTAGGATGGTGTGAGTGCCGTCCCGTGACATCCGATTATTTACACGCTCCCATAGACTTGCATTGGAGAGACTCGCAGTAGAAACTCGCAAAAAAGCAGCATGCTGCGATTTTTTTCCCAGTCCGATTTGGACTGAGAAAAAAATCGCTGATGAGAGCTGAATCATTCACTAACATGTGTCCGATTCCAATGCGAGATTTTCTCGCATTGCTCTACTGCGAGAAACTCGCAAGTGAGAAGCAGCCCTTAGAGAGAGTATTTCTCCCCCCTCAAGGAGGTGATGTACACAAATTGCTCCTACAAACTGAGGCAAGACTTATTATAAACCCCTTCATGACCCTTGACGGATCTTTCCGTCATGGATCGTGTGAGGTTAATCCCCGCCCCCTGCCATTGGCAGGTCGCAGCGACCCGCGTAAATATCAGCTGTTTTCAACAGCTGACATGTGTGCCTGCATGTTCTGAGTGGAATCGCATTTCACCCAGAACATTTAACCCCTTACATCTCGCTGCCAAAGTCTGGCAGTGAGATGTATATGCTTGTGGCCATTATTTTCACTTACTGCCGCCCCCACCGGAAGTCACGTGCGTGATCACGTGACTTTCGGTGGTTGCCATGGTAGCACAGGGTCATGTGATGACACCTATAGCTATCATGAGTCACTTTCGGTTTCACTCGGCCGGGGACCGAATGAATCAGGAAGTGACCATATCTACTGTTTACAGCTGTGTAGCTATGATCAGCAGATAGGGCAGAGCGATCGCATTGTTGATCCATATAGCCCCCTAGGGGGACTAGTAAAATAAAAAAAAAGTAAAAAAAAAAAAGTTTTAAAAAATAAAAAAAAAAACAAAAAACCTAAAAGTTCAAATCACCCCCCTTTCACCCCATTGAAAATTAAGGCGTTAAAAAAATAAAAAATGTACACATATTTGGTATCACCGCGTTCATAAATGCCTGATCTATCAAAATATAAAATCAATTAATCTGAGTGGTAAATGGCGTAGCGGCAAAAAAATTCCAAACGCCAAAATTACGTTTTTTGGTCGCCGCAAGTTTTACGCATAGTGTAATAACAGGTGATAAAAATGTAGGATCAGGGCAAAAATGGTATCATTAAAAATGTCTGCGCGAGACGCAAAAAATAAGCCATCACTGAGCCATAGATCCCAAAAAATGAGAAAGCTACGGGTTTCGGAAAAAGGCGCAAAACGTACGCCACTTTTTATGGACAAGCTTGTGAATTTTTTTTAACCCCTTAGATACAAGTAAACCTATACATGTTTGGTGTCTGCAAACTCGGACCGACCTCAGGCATGATAATGACATATCAGTTTTACCATATAGTGAACACGATGAATAAAACATCCCAAAAACTATTGTGCGATCACACTTTTGTTGCAGTTTTTCCCCACTTGGATTTTTTTGCTGTTTTCCAGTACATTATAAAGTACAACTTATGGTTTTATTTAAAAGTACAACTCGTCCCACAAAAAACAATCCCTCACATGGCAAGATTGACAGAAAAATAAAAAAGTTACGGCTCTCGGAAGAAGGGGAGCAAAAAGCAAAAAACGGAAAACACCCGGGGGCTGAATGGGATAAATATAGAGCCCATGGGGATTTGGGGTTAAATGACAAAAATGATCTCTCGGTTTTCTGCACATCTCTATGTGTCCGCATATTTTTGTATGTGTCTGTTTGTAATGGTTTTTTACCATGTTGATTTTAATTGTATTTTGTATAACATTGTCAGTATCATGCACTATTTTGTTACTTGTTGCACTTATCATCTGTTTTTAATTGGCAGTGACATAGACCTGACACAGCTCTCTCATAAGGCGATGGTCTATGCCTGTCCACATGGACCCGAGGAAGCGTATCCATACGCGAAACGGCCGTCGTCCGTGAGGGGGCCCGCTGTCAGCTCTGCTCCTGCCTTTTTATTGCACCGCACTTCAATAAAGAATTTTGCTTGATTCCGGTGAGTGCCGTCCCTTCTCTCAGTTGGATTCTGCAAACTTTAAACATGCTTGAATATACACTTTGGTCAGAAATTGAGTCTTTCGTGGTGAGCGTGCATACAGGCCATGGAGGGGGGTGTATTGCGTATTGTTTTCTTTGCAATAAGGCTGTGTGCGCACATGTGCATTTGTCCTGCATTTTGGCTGCGTTTAAAACTGCAGCACCTCAATGACAAAATGCATGCGTTGTGCTTCCCCAGCAAATGAGAAGTGTGCAAATTTCCATGCGCACGTTGCTTTTTTTTAGGCAGCGTTTTGGATGCCAAATATTTGACAAAATCGATGCGTATAAAAAAGCAGTATGTCACTTCTTTTGTGCATTTTGGTTGCATTTTCTACCCATTGAAATGAATGAGGTGTGTCAAAACGCAACCAAAATGTTTAGCTGTGCACTTGCACTACATTTTTGTTGCATTCTGCATGTTTTTTTGACAAACAAAACACAGGTCTTTCGGTCTTTCTCTCTGTCCGTATCGGTTTCTCTGTCTGTCGATCTCACTCACTCTCTCTGTCGGTTGGACTCTCCCTCTCTCTGTCGATCTCACTCACTCTCTCTGTCGGTCGGTTGGTTTCTCCCTCTCACCCCCTTTCTCATACTCACTGATCACCGGCGCGGCGCGACGCTGCACAGATGTCACACTGCTCCAGCGGCTTCTCCTGCTTTTGAAAATGCCGGCCGCTCATTATTCCATCTCATATTCACTGCTTCGCCTCGCCCACCGGTGCCTATGATTATTTGCAGTCAGAAGAAACCCCACGCTGAGTGACAGCTGTCTCACTGCAACCAATCACAGCCGCCAGTGGGCGGGTCTATATTGTGCAGCAAAATAAATAAATGAATGAATGAATGAATGAATAAATAAATAAATAAATAATAATTAAAAAAAAAAAAACGGCTGCGGTCACCCCTAATTTTGATACCAGTCAAGGTAAAGTCACATGGCTGAGGGCTGGTATTCTCAGGATGGGAAGACCCACGTTATGTGGAGCCCCCAGCCTAAAAATATCAGCCAGCAGCCGCCCAGAAAGGCCGCATCCATTAGATGAGACAGTCCAGGTACTCTACCCAACTCATCCCGATTGTTCTGTTGCGGTGGCAGTCGGGGTAATAAGGAGTTAATGACAGCCCATAGCTACCACTAAGTCCTAGCTTAGTGATGGCAGGCGTCTATGAGACACCCCCATCACTAAACTGTAGTGAAATAAATAAACACAAACAGTGAAAAATCCTTTATTTGAAATAAAAGACAAAACAACACCATCTTTCACCACTTTAATAAACCCCAAACACCCCTCCAGGTCCGATGTAATCCACACGAGGTCCCACGAAGCTTTTGGCTCTCCTACATCAGAAGCTGACAGGAGTGGCTGTAGAGCACGACTGCTCTCTCTGAGCTTCACGGAGCAACTGAAGTGAGTCACGCTGTCAGCGGTGACGTGACTCAGGTTACCCACGGCCACATCTGGATCCTCCAACTGTCTCAGGTGGAGGAATTCAGCTGTGGCCGCGGATAACCTGAGTGACGGCACCACTGATCGCGCGGCTCACTTCAGTCACTCAGGTGATTTGCGTTCACAGGTGAGTCCTTCACTTGTGATCACAAATGAGGCCGCGACACAGAGAGCCGCACGATGACAATGAACTTGGGTGAAGCTCTGACATCACTGCTGCGGACCCCTGTGTCCGGCCACTGACCTCAGAGGTTCATCTGAGTTCATGACAGCACACAGTCACGGGATGACAAAGAAGTCGTGTGAAGTTCATCCGAGTTCATTCTCATCCCGCGGCTCTGTCTACTGTCACCGGGCATGTAGCAGAGCTGAATTGCCATGGAACCGCACTTTCAAAAATGCATCCAAAATGCATGTAAAATGCATTTATTTTTGTCAAACGCAGTGTTTACAGTTATCAAAGTCTGCCAGAGGGTGCATGTTTTTTTCACAATTACAGAGCGCAGCCTGCGCACACACCTTAATTCTACCTACTGATTCCATGTCTTTCTCTAGCTCTCCACAGTTAAGGGGGCTCTACACGCAGCGATATTGCTAGCGATATCGCGAGCGTACCCGCCCCCGTCGTTTGTGCATCACGGGCAAATCGCTGCCCGTGGCGCAAAATATTGTTAGGAGCCGTCACACGGACTTACCTGCCTAGCAACGTCGCTGAGGCCGGCGAACCGCCTCCTTTCTAAGGGGGCGGTTCGTGCGGCGTCACAGCGGCATCACTAAACGGCCGCCCAATAAGAAGCGGAGGGGCGGAGATGAACAGCCGTAATATCCCACCCACCTCCTTCCTTCCTCACTGCAGGCGGCCGCAGGTAAGCTGTAGTTCGTCGTTCCCGAGGTGTCACAGATAGCGATGTGTGCTGCCTCGGAAACGACAAACAACTTGCGTCCTCAACAATCAACGATTTTTTGAAAATGAATGACGTGTCAACGATGGACAATTTAGTGAGTATTTTCCATTGTTAACGGCCACTTGTTGGTGTCAAACGCAACGACGTCGCTAACGATGCCAGATGTGCGTCACGGAATCCGTGACCCCGCCGATATATCGTTAGATACGTCGTTGCGTGTAACGGGGCCTTTAGTCCTTTGCTCTTGGACACCTCTTCTGATCATTTTTCTTCACTCCTCTGTCGAAATCTTGAGAGAAGCACCTAGGTGTAGCCGGTTTATGGTGAAATGTTGTTCTTTTCACTTCTGGATTATGGCCACAAAAGTGGTCACTGGAATTTTCTGTAGTGTAGTAATATTCTGTATCCAATGCCATCAATATGTTTTGCACAACATAGCTGCAAAAGTCGTGAGACAGCTCATTGATTTTACCCATCAGGCAATGTTTCTTGTGTGGCACCTTGGTAATGAGTCACTTGTTTTTATAGGACATCAGTTGAACCAGCTGCTATTTTTCAATAAGTTGCAGGATTGCTTTCTAATTACTGATAAGATTTCAGCTGGTGTCATGACTTTCCATGGCTTTTTGCACCTCTTTCTTTATGCATTCAATACATTTTTCCTGTTATTTCTCATTATTACACATCACTTAATTTATGGACATCTACGGTTTGATTTCTCTTTCCTATGTGGACTGGATAAGTTGTTACCAACATCTGATGAGAAATTCATGTCATTATCACCTTAATAAATATGTTAACTTAGAAAATTGGTGACATGCACAATAGTTATTTCACCTGCTGGATATACTGTGACTACAGATAGTACACCAGCCACATATTATCCTGTATATAAAATCTGATGTCTGCTCATGGTAATTCCAGGGGCGGATTAAGAGTGGCAAGGGCCCTAAGCAGTTGAGAAGGCATGACCAAACCCCCAAAATCCGATGTAACATGTTAAATGATCTCCCCTTTGAAAGATCATGTGACAGGTCATGGGATTAACATTCAGGTCCTCTGGTGCACATCTGTAGATACAAAACAAGAGACAGTAGGCTGCATAGAGCGCCTCACAAAGTTTTCCTTTATGTTCCACACTATGCATAACATAGCGGTATACATATTGGACCTTGGGTGGAAAATTCATTATTCCGAGGGGCCACATGAGATTGTGAATGTTGTGGAGGCTGAACCAATAGGCTGAAATGTATTCTGCTTAATATTAATAACATGTCAATTATAGTTATTTGATACTAACATTAATTATATCCAAAACAAACTGATAGTGAACTTAGATTGTGAGCCTCAATGGGGAAAGTGATAATCACGTCTGTAAAAGGACTGAGGAATTAATAGCACTGTATAAGTGAGTGAAATAAATAAACTAAGTATGACGACATCCCTAAATATACAGAATGAGCCCTCACATAGCTCGCTATAAACAGTATGAGCCTACACAAAGTAGCACTATATACAGTATGAGCTCTCACATAGTATAGAGGATGCTATGTGGGAGCTCACATACAGTGCCTTGTGAAAGTATTCGGCCCCTTGAATTTTTCAACCTTTTTCCACATTTCAGGCTCCAAATATAAAGATTACAATTTTAATGTTATGGTGAAGAATCAACAAGTGGGACTCAATTGTGAAGTTGAACAAAATGTATTGCTTATTTTTAACTTTTTTAAAATATAACTGAAAAGTGGGGCGTGCAATATTATTCGTCCCCTTTACTTTCAGTGCAGCAAACTCACTCCAGAAGTTAATTGAGGATCTCTGAATGATCCAATTTTGTCCTAAATGACTGATGATAAATATAAGCCACCTGTGTGTAATCAAGTCTCCTTCGTATAAATGCACCTGCTCTGTGATAGTCTCAGTGTTCTGTTTAAAGCACAGATAGCATCATGAAGACCAAGGAACACAACAGGCAGGTCCATGATACTGTTGTGGAGAAGTTTAAAGCCGGATTTGGTTACAAGAATATTTCCAAAACTTTAAACATCCCAAGCAGCACTGTGCAAGCGATCTTATTGAAATGGAAGGAGTATCATACCACTGCAAATCTACCAAGACAAGGCCATCCATCTAAACTTTCATCTCACCAAGGAGAAGACTGACCAGAGATGCAGCCAAGAGGCACATGATCACTCTGGATGAACTGCAGAGATCTACAGCTGAGGTGGGAGAGTCTGTCCATAGGACAATGATCAGTCACACGCTGCACAAATCTGGCATTTATGGAAGCGTGGCAAGGAGAAAGCCATTTCTCAAAGATATCCATAAAAAATGTTGTTTAACGTTTGCCACAAGCCACCTGGGACACACACCAAACATGTTTAAGAAGGTGCGCTGGTCAGATGAAACTATTTGGGCACAATGCCAAACGATATGTTTGACGTAAAGGCAACACAGCTCATCACCCTGAACACACCATCCCCACTGTCAAAATGGTGGTGGCAGCATCATGGTTTGGGCCTGCTTTTCTTCAGCAGGGACAGGGAAGATGGTTAAACTTTATGGGAAGATGGATGGAGCCAAATACAGGACCATTATTGAAGAAAACCTCTTGGAGTTTGCAAAAGACCTGAGACTGGGACGGAGATTTGTATTCCAAAAAGACAATGATCCCAAACATAAAAGGAAAATCTACAATGGAATGGTTCACAAATAAATGTATCCAGGTGTTAGAATGGCCAAGTCAAAGTCCAGACCTAAATCCCATCAAGAATCTGTGGAAAGAGCTGAAAACTGCTGTTCACAAATGCTCTCCAACCAACCTCACTCAGCTCGAGCTGTTTGCAAAGGAAGAATGGGCAAGAATTTCAGTTTCTTGATGTGCAAAACTGATAGAGACATACCCCAAGCGTCTTGCAGCTGTAGTCGCAGCAAAAGGCGGCGCTACAAAATATTAACTTAAAGGGGCCGAATAATATTGCACGCCCCACTTTTCAGTTATTTATTTTTTAAAAAAAGTTTAAAATAAGCAATAAATTTAGTTTAACTTCACAATTGTGTCCCAATTGTTGTTGATTCTTCACCAGAACATTAAAATTTTTATCTTTATGTTTGAAGCCTGAAATGTGGGAAAAGGTTGAAAAATTCAAGAGAGCCTAAGGGGTGCTTCACACATAGCGAGATCGCTACCGAAATCGCTGCTACGTCACGGTTTTTGTGACGCAGCAGTGATCTCATTAGCGATCTCGCTGTGTGTGACACTGAGCAGCGATCTGGCCCCTGCTGTGAGATCGCTGCTCGTTACACACAGCCCTGGTTCGTTTTTTCATTGTTGCCCTCACGCTGTGACGCACAGATCGCTGTGTGTGACAGCGAGAGAGCAACGAAATGAAGCGAGCAGAGAGCAGGAGCCGGCGTCTGGCAGCTGCGGTAAGCTGTAACCAGGGTAAACATAATAATAATAATAATAATTTTATTCATTTATATAGCGCTATTATTTCCACAGCGCTTTACATACATTGGCAACACTGTCCCCACTGGGGCTCACAATCTAGAGTCCCTATCTGTATGTCTTTGGAGTGGTGGTTACCCGATATTTACCTTCGTTACCAGACTCCGCCGCTCTCACGCTGCCAGTGCCGGCTCCCTGCTCTCTGCACATGTAGCTGCAGCACACATTGGGTTAATTAACCCGATGTGTACTGTAGCTAGGAGTGCAGGGAGCCAGCGCTAAGCAGTGTGTGTGTGCTGCTCTCTGCACATGCAGCTGCAGTACACATCGGGTTAATTAACCCGATGTGTACTGTAGCTAAGAGAGCAGAGAGCCAGCGCTAAGCAGTGTGCGCGGCTCCCTGCTCTCTGCACATGTAGCGACGTTATGATCGCTGCTGCTTCTGCTGTGTTTGACAGCGAAGCAGCGATCATAACAGTGACTTACAAGGTCGCTGCTACGTCACAGAAAATGGTGACGTAACAGCAACGTTGTTGTCGCTATGTGTGAACCCAGCCTAATACTTTCGAAAGGCACTGTAAGCTCTCAATATACAAGGGGCTGCTGATAAGTCTGAGTTTATCCAGTAAGAAACGAGATAGGATGATAAAACTTTACATTTATTCCACATACTCTCCACTGATGTCAACACACTTCTTACATGGGTATTCCAAGTTCTTTCTGTAAGCCTAGCAAAAAGGATTTCGGTTGTGCCTCAAACCAGGCATCTGTAGCAGCCATGGAATCAGAAATGGTGTGAAATTTGGTACCCTTGAGTTTTTTCTTCAAGTTTCCAAACAGATGATAGTCGGAGCGAGCTAGATCTGGTGAATAAGGTGGGTGGTCAACCAGCTGGAAGCCCAGTTCTGCCAGTTTTGCCGTGGTCACTTGTGCAGTGTGAGTGGAGGCATTGTCTTACAGGAACAAGATTCCTTTGGACAGCTTGCCGCAGCTTTTGGCCTTCAGAGCTGCCTTCAGTTGTTCCAAATGTTCATTGTAATAGCTTGCATTGATGGTGGAACCCTTTTGAAGGTACTCCACTTGCAGCACACCCTCCTTATCCCAGAATACAGATGCCATCACCTTAATGGGTGATTTTTGCTTCCTGAACTTTTTTGGGCGAAGAGAACCACTGTGCCTCCACTCTTTTCATTGCTCCTTGTTTTCAGGGTCATACAAATAAATCCAGGTCTCATCCATAGTGATCCAGGAAGTTATCAGTCCGGAAACGCTGACAAATGGACCTGGAAGTTTAGGGTCCCACTTTGCAGATAGCTTCCTCCAAAATATCCAAATGTTCATGGATAAGAACACAAAATCATTCACGGGAAATCCCTATGATGTCTGCTATTGCTTTAGCTGAAATTCATTGATTCTTAGTATGCGGTTGTGCACAGCATCGACGATCTCCGGAACAACCACTCTCGGTCGTCCAGGACGTTCCTCATCACTGGTGCTGAAGTGGCCTGTTTTAAATTTGGCAACCCAGTTCTTAACTGTGGAATAATGTCTGTGGCATATCACCATGAATATCCTTTGCGGACTTTCCTTGCAGAAACAAGAAT
This sequence comes from Anomaloglossus baeobatrachus, assembly GCF_048569485.1. Taxonomy (NCBI): domain Eukaryota; kingdom Metazoa; phylum Chordata; class Amphibia; order Anura; family Aromobatidae; genus Anomaloglossus; species Anomaloglossus baeobatrachus. Next base: position 26,727 of record NW_027444145.1, read on the forward strand.
TTTATCACTCCTCTGCTCTCAGTTGCTGTGAATATTGCATTAAACTCTGCCATTTTGATTTCCCACGTGCATAGAACACCGTTTCCATAAGATTCAAATGTGAAATCTTGAAAACATATATTAGACACATAAGGCTTTCATGTGATGTAATATGTGTTACCATAAAAACAAAAAAAGATCACAAAGCCAGCAGACCGTCGTACAGGATGAGCACCCACATAGCTCTCTATATAAAGGATGAGCCGTCATATAGCTCTATATACAAAACAAGAAAGCCTGCGGAGACACCATCACATGTTTCTCAACACTGACAGGAAACTAACCAGGTCTTTCACTGGGAAGGAACAACCACGGGAAGGGCAGTCTCCAGTCAAGGAGACCACCTATGTCAAACATGGTATCCATCCACAGACAGCTGTTTCGGGGTATTTGCCCCTCATCAGTGTGGAGTAGGAATCTGGCTAGTGGGAGCAAAAAGTGTAGTCTTTTACTAGGCAATGCTCCCACTAGCCAGATTCCTACTCCACACTGATTCCTACTCCACACCAGACAGCTGTTTCCGGGTATTTGCCCCTCATCAGTGTGGAGTAGTCTTCTACTAGGCATTGCTCCCACTAGCCAGTTTCCTGATGAGGGGCAAATATCCCGAACCAGCTGTCTGTGGATGGATACCATGTTTGGCATAGGTGGTCTCCTTGACTGGAGACTGCCCTTCCCGTGGTTGTTCCTTCCCGGTGAAAGACTTGGCTAGTTTCCTGCTAGCGTTGAGAAACATGTGATGGTGTCTCCGCAGGCTTTCTTGTTTTAAATATTTCCCAGGGGACATTGCTCTAGAATTACTGCGTTGTGAAACACGTGATGGTGTCTCCGTGGTGTTGGATGTTGATCTCCCTAAGGTCAACCATCCTTGCTTATGTAGTCTTCTACTAGGCATTGCTCCCACTAGCCAGTTTCCTACTCCACTCTACCATTCTTTATTGCCAGCAGTGGAGCTCCAGGAAAGCTCCCAATTCAGAGATGTGCACAGCTGTTAATGGTGCAAACATTATAGTGAGGGTAATCTCACTTGCCCTTATTATAATCTACCTATCAGTATGTCATAGACTAATCTGTACACTGCATGTGCTATGTTTCACTGTACTAATCACACCTGCACATCGCCATATCAGTTTTACCATATAGTAAACACAGTGAATAAAATATCCCAAAAACAATTGTGCAATCACACTTTTTTTTGCAATTGTTCTGCACTTGGAATTTTTTTGCCGTTTTCCAGTACATTATATGGTAAAACTAATGGATTCATTTAAAAGTACAACTCGTCCCTCAAACGTACGCTCTTATATGGCAAGATTAAAGGAACAATAAAAAAGTGACGGCTCTCGGAAAAAGGGGAGCAAAAAACAAAAACGGAAAATCGCTCGGGGTGAAGGGGTTAAACAAAAGACATTTTAGGACTTTTCCATTACCATATAAATGAATAGATTTGGAACCTTTTATTTCCATTATGTTATCCTAAAATGCATTAAAATCATGAAACTACTGGAAATGTGAAGCAGAGCCTTAGGGGTACTTTGCACACTACGACATCGCAGCTG